>NW_026068021.1:2450861-2452771 GCF_014885135.2 Alexandromys fortis
TTTTTTTTTTTTTGATTTTTGAGACAGGATTTCTCTGTAGCTTTTTTGGTTCCTGTCCTGGAACTAGCTCTTGTAGTCCAGGCTGGCCTCAAACTCCCAGAGTTCCGCCTGCCTCTGCCTCCAAGTGCTGGGATTAAAGGCGTACACCACCACCGCTGGGTTGGAGGTAATTTCTTAACTACAGTTCCTTCTTCTCAGGTGTGTCTAAATGTGTGTCCAGTGACAAAAATTATGTCAGACATATGCACACATGCTACACGCACAAGCGTGTGCACGCGCGCGCGCACACACACATATACACAACTACACCTTCCTGGTGATTCCACAAACCTTCTTCTAGCTATCCATCTAAGGAAAGTCTGTAAATGAACATCTTCATGCTTTTCATCATGAATTAACAAAGCCAGTTTCCACAATTTAGTGATGATCATGCTTGCCTAACACACAGGCGACTCAAACTTGAGACAACCCAAATTTTCTGTTCCTTTGAAATCTGTTATTGCATTTCTGTCTGAGTGGATGTGTTTGCTGTGCATATTGAGGTCAGATGACAATTTGCTGCTCTGGTTTCTCAACCATGTAGGTTCTGGCATTGATCTGAAGTTCCCAGGCTGCGCAGCAAGTGCCTTTAACCCTTATACTCTTTTCATTTCTCCTCTATTTGCAAACCCACTTCCTAGAGGACAACATGCAGAAACTCTGACTCTGAAATGGCTACATGGTATCCAAACATTTACAGGTGAAGAGGTAGAAGTTCAAAGAACTGGACCAACCAGCTGAAGGCACTCAGTCCTGTAAGTGACAGAATTGGACCCTAATCCCATTTTTAGACTCCAAAACTTGAGCTACACAACTATCCAATGGCTTCTGGGTAGGGAATGCATACTTCAGTAGAGGTCAATTGGGGCTGGCTGTGCCCTGGAGTTTCCACAATACAGATTCTTCTTTGTGTGTGTGTGTGTTTTTAGGGGGTGGTGGTGGGAGATGGAGGTTGTTTTGTTTCAGTGCTGTGGATGAATGGGTTCTGGGTAAGGACATAGCTAGTAAGTGCTCTGCCACTGAGCCACAACCCAGCCCCTCACTGGGGGATTCTAGGCAGGTGCTCTGCCACAAAAACACACCCCAGCCCCTCACTGGGGGATTCTAGGCAGGGGCTCTGCCACCGAGTCACACCCCAGCCCCTCACTGGGGGATTCTAGGCAGGGGCTCTACCACTGAGCCACACCCCAGCCCCTCACTGGGGGATTCTAGGCAGGGGCTCTATCACCAAGTCATGCCCCCAGTCTCATGTCATGCCATTTTCCTAAACTCCAAGCTCCTTTATGTAACTGGCCACCCAGGCTATTCTTCCGCTCCATGGGGCCCCAAGTGTGTCTTATCTTAGACAGAGGCCATGTGCCAACTGGTTTCATAACCAGGGTTGCAGCAGAGGAAAAACATAACTAACTGTGGATCTTGCAAGAATGATCCAGAAACTATCTCTTGGTACTGAAGAGGTCCTGACACACCCTGGGCTCTGGATTGCTATGAGGGTGCAGAGAGTAAGAAAAAGGAACAATCAACAGACAGGACCACATGAAATTAAGGTTTCTTCACAGTTAAACAGCAGGGCACACGGATACCCACAGAATGGGGGGATCTGGAGCTACACCTCAGACTGGGTACTGATATCTAGAAGTTACAAAAAAAACTCACAGATTTAAATACTTAATAAAATACAACTGCGTATTAAGAAATGGGTTAATGAGGCTGGGCAGTGGTGGTGCATGCCTTTAATTCAAGCACTTGGGAGTCAGAGGCAGGTGAATCTCTGTGAGTTCAAGACCAGCCTGGTCTACAAGAGCTAGTTCCAGGACAGCCAGAGCAACACAGCAAAACTCTGTCTCAAAAAAAAAAAAAAAAAAAAAGGG
>NW_026068021.1:2452796-2481367 GCF_014885135.2 Alexandromys fortis
GATGGCTCAGTGGTTAAGAGTATTGCCTGCTCTTCCAAAGGTCCTGAGTTCAATTCCCGCCAACCACATGGTGGCTCACAACCATCTGTAATGAGGTCTGGTGTCCTCTTCTGGCTCATACACACAGACAGAATATTGTATGCATAATAAATAAATAAATATATAAAAAATAAGCCGGGCGGTGGTGGCACACGCCTTTAATCCCAGCACTTGGGAGGCAGAGGCAGGTGGATCTCTGTGAGTTCGAGACCAGCCTGGTCTACAAGAGCTAGTTCCAGGACAGGCTCCAAAACCACAGAGAAACCCTGTCTCGAAAAACAAAACAAAACAGAACAAAACCAAAAAAACAAACAAAAAGAGAGGCAGCATTCAAAAGAAAAATACGAGCTGGGCAGTGGTGGCGCACGCCTTTAATCCCAGCACTCGGGAGGCAGAGGCAGGCGGATCTCTGGGAGTTCGAGGCCAGCCTGGTCTAGAAGAGCCACCATGTGGTTTCTGGGAGTTGAACTCAGGACCTTTGGAAGAGAAGGCAGTGCTCTTAACCACTGAGCCATCCCTCCAGTCCCTAAAAATTAAATCTTAAAAAAAAAAAAGAACTGACAGCAAATGCTGGAGAGGACGTGGAAAGAGGAATAATTCAGTGCTTTGGGAGGTGATGAGACCACGAGGGCGGAGCCCTTGTGAATGGGGCGTTTGTGCCCTCATAAACCAAACTCTCATACCCTCTTCCCACCACAAAAGGTCCTCAAGAACCTGCAACCCAGACACAGGCCTTGCCAGACACCACCTGCACCTCGGCCCTCACCTGTACTCCGCAGCCTCCAGAACTAAGAGAAGTTGCAGTTGTCAAGTTTTGTTCTGGGAGCTATGGACTCAGACACGCATCTGTGCAAGAGCCACAGAAGCACAGGCCAGTCAAGGGTGAGTCTTCAGCTTCCTGGTGTAGTGGCTTGTCCTTAGGAATATTCGAGCCAGAGAGGTCCTTAGCCGTCTGCCACCTAATGTTAAGGACACCAGTGTGTCTCTTAACCCATGGATTCATCTCCTTTCACACCCCCATATCAATAGCTCGCTCTTCAATGAACAGCCCATTGGCCAAACAGATGTCATGTTTCTCCTCCTATCCAGGGGCTCTACAGGCTGCTTCCTCCCTGCCTTCTGTCCTTCCTCCACTGGTCCTCTCTCTCCTCTGTTAACTACTGTTATTTCTCATTACCACTCTCATTATTTGGAGATGCTTGGGGACGGACCCAGAGCCTCAAGCAGGCACTCTACCACTGAACCAACATACCCACACCTTTCTTCTTTTATTATTTGTTTATTGACTTTTTGAGACAGGGTTTCTCCATGTAGCCTGGCTGTCCTGGAACTCACTCTATAGACCAGGCTGGCCTCAAACTCACAGGGATCCGCCCGACTCTGCCTCTCAAGTGCTGGGATTAAAGGTGTGTGCCCCCACCTCCTGGCATCAGCATGTGGGGGAGGGGTCAGAGGACACCCTTCAGTGTCAGTCCTCGTCTTCACTTTGTTCCCAGCCTATGCCAGCCAACTGGCCCACACATGTCCAGAAATCCTGTCTCCATCGTTTAGTCCCCCGCTTGGAGCACTGAGATCACAGACATGCATTATCTCATGGTACCAGCCTTTACACACGCTCTGAGGGTCAGAACTCAGGTCCTCACAATTGCCCAGCAAGCGCTTTACCCACTGAGCCGTCTTTCCACCCACCTTTCTTTTTGAGTTCAGCCATGACTGATGAGCGCCAGCCTCCAATGGGCTAGCGACATATTTTATAATAAACATTATGAAAATCTTCACAATCAAAAGTTTGCCTATGCAGGTGGACCTCAGGGTTTGAGACCAGTCTGGTCTACAGAGTGAGTTCCAGGACAGCTAGGGCTACACAGAAAACATTATCTTAAAAAAAAAATACACACACACACACACACACAAGAAAGAGTTTGCCTGTTACTGTAGTCTTAGAAGCCACCTTACACTGCATCTAAAGGTTCTTAGTGTGGGACTTGGAACCCACGGACCTGAGACTGAGGGGCTTGGGATCCCAGCTGGTATACACCAGTTACCTCACCATAGTTGAGGTGGGATCAACAGGGTTCACAGAGGTCCCAGCAAAGCCCCCAAATACAGAATCTCCCCCCTCCCCCGGAAGTTTGGAAAGTCCTAATGGGCAATGACCTCAAGGAAGCCCCAAGCCATCTTTCCTGGAGCAGGTGTCACAGTAGGGAGGGACAACCCCAGAATCCAGCTCTGGCATCTGTTCAGTATTTCTGGGCCAGGTACATGCATGTCTAAAACCTGCTTCCTAGTCAGTGAAGCTGCCGCCCAACTCCACCTCCCAACACGAATGACGTAAAGTCATAGTCCACCTAGCCCTTGTCCCCTCTGTCTTGGTCCTGAAAGTTCCCAGCACAGGACAGAAAAGACAGTATCCTCATCTGCTGTCTGTTGCTGTTATACACACCTTGCCAAAAGCAGCTTGGGGAGGAGAGGGTTCATTTCAGCTTACAGCTGCCAGTCCATCATTGAGGGAAGCCTGGGCTGGAACTCCAGCAGAAGCAGAGGCAGAGGCAGGAACCACAGAGGAAAGCTACTTACTGCTTTTCTCTCCTGGCCTGTCAGCTTGATCACCCCAACCCTGCCACTCCCTAGCCCTCTGCCATTCCCCCTCATATCCACATCTCAAAAATCAAACACAAAAACCAGAAAAGGCAATGAAAATGTCTTGTCAAACATGGAACTAAATTTTGTTTCTTCTCCCCTCCCCCCAGTTTGGTTTTTTTTTTTTTTTTTTTTTTTAAGACAGAAGGCCTTGGGAATGTGGCAATTGGTAGAGCACTTGCCTAGCACACACAGGGTCCTGGCTTCATCTCCAGCACTACATAAACCGGGGGTAGTGGCCCATGGCTACAGTCTCAAAAGTTGAGAGGAAGGCAGGAGGATCAAGATTCAGGGTCATCCTCAGCTAAGTTGCAAGTTCAAGGCCAGCCAGAGCTACATAAGACCCTGTCTCAAATAAATACATAATTTATCAACAGACCAAACTCCTTAGGTCTTCCCCATGCAGGTCCCCAAGCACAGTGCACATATCTCATTAGCCCTGGCTGTTTCCCCTTGCCTCCCTCCCATCATCAACTCCCTCGTCAGCATGGCTGAATCGTGGGAAGTTTGTGTGAGCTTGAGGGTAGAACCTGATAGTAGAAGAAAAGCCATCCTGTCTTCCCTGGTACTGGCACCACCAGAACCACCTGCACACTACTCAGAGGCCAGTGGTGATGGGGACACATTCTCCCATCCCACAGCGATCCCTGCAGCCTGAGTGTGAGCCATGGACTGTCAGTCCAGGGATATGGAGCAGTCCCAGGGGCATCCTCAGCGGTCAGAATGACCCAAGAAAGGCCCAAAGTCAGCATGGGGTCTTGGACAGGTCCTTTGCCATGGGAGGTGGTCCCTGTGCCCTGCACCATTCTCCATCTCTGGTCCAGCGTTGGGGTCCCCTGGATGTCTGCTGCCATCTACTTGGGACGCCGTGGCCTCTTGGCGCTGCCACCCTGGGGCTTGGGGGGATTGTTGGGGGGCAGTGGGCTGTGACGCCGGCCTCTGCTGTCTGTAGACCCTGCAATGGATGGGAGACTTTAGTTTGTAGCCAGACCAATGAAAGAGAATCCAACACTCGCCAGACACTGTGTCTTTAGCCCTATTATGACCACATGCAGCTCACAGGCCTGGACTCCCCTATACACACACACACACACACACACACACACACACATACATACACACACACACACACACACACATCTGGGACAGGCAGCTGACTTCATCAATACCAGAGTCCATTTCCAGCTATCACGTGTGACCTCCAAGGCTTTTCTTCCTCACCCTTCAGGCTGCCTGCTCCCTGGTCACTCCGGACTCTGTTTGAGAACACACCCAGCAGCTCTGGCCAAATGCAACAAGGTTGGGGGCCCGTGTGGACCTTTCCCTGTCCCTCACAGGGACACAGGGTATTAGGCAGGCTGTCATTCAGCACCTGGGAGAGCCCTGTACTCTTTAGTGCAAACAGCAGCGTGAGGGAGGGTAAGATGCGGCATCAGAAAATGAGGTCAGACAGCAGGAAGGACCTCCCACTTGGCCCCCACCCCTAAAATCCTGGTAGTCCAACAGCCCAGTTCTGGCTTGGTTGTCAGGTGGTGCAAGTGTTGACAAGATGGTACGAAGGATGCCAGAGGATGCTTGCCACCCCCAGGAGGGGGTTGGGGTAGCTCGGGCTTCTCCATCTGAGATGAAGACGACATGAACATGGACATTGATGTGGCCATCCTCGCAGCTGGGGTTCAGTAATGCATAGGACGAGTTTGAGTCATAGGGACGAGGCTGTGACCCTCCGGACTGATGTCTAGACTGGCCACTGTCCTGCAGAGTGGATGCTTCCTGTCCAGGAAGGGCCTTAGCTGGTATCTTAGTCAAGCAATCCACAATAGCCTCGGCTTTGGAGGAAGAAGCAAGAGCGAGCAGTGGTGCAGGGGTTAAATGGTGCAGGATTTTCACCCTAACAGTCATGAGGGAGGAGAATTGTGACTTCCAGGCAGCCTGGACTACACTGTGACTATATACATGGCTGGAGAAGCTGCTATCCGAGATCATAAATTGAGATTGAAGTTATAGAGTGAGATAATAATACACGTGTGTGTGTGTGTGTGTGCAGGTGTGTGTGTGCAGGTGTGTGTGTGATGTGTCTACATAACAATAAACATCTTCGTTGAGACGAGAGTGTGCTCCCAGATGCTGTTCCTTGGGCCCTCAGGGATCTCCTCATCTCTGTCTCCTCAGATCTAGGATTACAAACACACCACCTCAAGGGCTTTTGTTGTATGGATTTCAGTGATTAATCTCTGGTCCTCACACTTGCACAGCAAGCATACACAGGGTTAACTATGCCCTCAGTCCCAGTGAGAATCCTTTAAAAAAAAATCTGGAGGATCCATATGCAGTGGGTAGGGAATGGACTCACCTGGGTGCCCAGACACTTAATCCTTGGCTCCAGTCCCCTGGTGCCACCTCCCCAGGTCAGAGCCCTGAGACACACACACCCCCAATTCTCCTCATCCTGACCCTTGCCCCGCTCATTTCCACCCATTGACTCCACTGAGCAGGGTGCCTGTTCTATAAGTATCCCATTCCCAACTAGGTCGTCCCCTGCAACACTGAAGGCCGCCACCCTCCTCCTCCCAGCTGCATCCGGCCCTCTCCAGCCCACCTCGACCCTTGACCCTCAGCTTCCAGCCATTCACTCTGGACTAGACATCTCATTCAAAGTTAAGGGAAATGTTTGAGAGAGGAGTGAAGTGCTCCATCAGGGATGCCAGGAAACTTTGGCTGGGATGAGGTCAGCTGGGAAAGCCACCTGGTCCCCACTCTCTCCTCCCAGTCAGCAGAAAAGGCTGGGCCAGGGAGACAGAGGGCTCAACTTCCAGTCCAGGCTGTCCACTCACTGCCCAGGTCACCCCCAGCCCTCTGTCTTCTGAGAGCATTGCTGTCCTCCAAACAGGTCACAAGCAGCAGAGGCGCGCAGCACGGAGGCTGCTGCTCTATCAGTTCTCCCACAGATGGGACACGAATATCCAAGATGCCAGAGGGGTAGAGATGGGGGCACAGGTTTGGAGGTACAGTCACTGACCTCGGATGTCACGCGGCAGGAGGGGAGGCCGGCTTGGGGCTGCGTTGTTCTGCCACATGGCGCTGGGGAAGGTGAAGCTGACCTCCGGCACATGAAGCGTGTTTTCATCTGAAGGAGACAGCAGCAATGGGAAATGTTATCTGGAGGGACGCCCTACCAAGACTAGAGGCCAGACTAAGGAGTAGGAAAGAGGTGAGTCTCTTCCTCAGGACCTCAGCTCCACGGGGGTGGGGGTGGGGGGCTAAGAGAGAATGAAAGATGGGGAGAAAAAGAAAGAAAAAAAAGTTTCTTTGTCTTCTTTGAGTCAGGCTCTCACATAGCCCAGGCTAGCCTAAAATTCACTACTCAGCCAAGGATGACCTTGAGTTTCCAAATCTCCTGCCTCCGCTTCCTAAGTGCTGGGATACAGCCATGCACCATCACACCGGTCCATGGTCTTGGGAATGTAACCTGAGGCTCCATGCTTGCTAGACAAATACTCAACCAGTTCAAATCCATCCCAACTGCTTATATCTACACAGAAGTAAACTCTGCATCCAGACCTGAACAGATGGACCTAACTTTCCAGGTCACTGGCACATGCACCCAACAGTCAATTTCATCAAACTGAGAAAAAACAAAAGCCAAAACTCACACCAAAAAGCACGGCTGGCAGGGAACAGATAGCCCACACTGCTCCCTGTCTTTGTCTGGTATGACTTGAGAAACAGAAAACCTTATTTTTCTTTCTTTGACTTCCATATGTTGTGGAATATTAGTTTAAAGATGCAAAGATGTGTTGCAGTTTTTATGTTGCATTTATTTAACTCTGTAAAGCTGTGTTACTTTGTCTAAAACACCTGATTGTACTCCTAAAGAGCCCAACGACCAATGGCTAGGCAGAAGAGAGAAATAGGCAGGGCTGCTAGGCAGTGGGAATAAAAATGAGGAGAAACCTGGGCTGGGGGTGGGGGGAGAAGAGCAAGGAATGAGAAAAGGAGGACGCCAGGGGCCAGCACCCAGCCACACAGCCAGCTACCGAATAAGAAAGAAAGAAAGAAAGAGAGAGAGAGAGAGAGAGAGGGAGGGAGGGAGGGAGGGAGGGAGGGAGGGAGGGAAGGAAGGAAAGAAAGGTATATAGAATAAAGGAAAGTAAAAAGCCTAGAGGCAAAATGTAGTTAAAGAGAAACAGGATAATTTAAGTTTTTTTTTTTTAAAAAAAAACTGGCTAGAAACAAGCCAAGTTAACGCTGGGCATTCATAAGTAAGAATAAATCTCTGTATTTATTTAGGAGCTGGTTGGTGGGCCCCCAAAGAGTAAAAACAAAATAAAACCAAGCAAAAACAAACAAACAAACAAAACCCAACTACACTCATACCTGCGTGAAAACTGGGACTAGGTTTCGTCTTGGAGGCCACAGCAGGGAAAAAGCTCTTCCCTGGCGGCTTTGGCGGCTGGAGGTGTGCTGGAGACAGCTGGCTCTCAGATGGGCGTTCCGTCGAGGGCTGATGTTTCTCTGTCGTCTGCAGTTTGGAAAAGGTACATACATGGAAGGAAGGTACAAAGAAGGAAGAGGACGCTGAGGTCATTTTCAGTAAACACCTACTGTGTGCCAGAGTAGCAGAACCAGCCCCGAGTAAGTGAGCAAAAGGATGGATGAGTCTGACTCCTCCCCTCTCCTTACGGGGTGAGTGACACATGCATGGGTCCTAACATGTTGCCCAGGCTGGCCTCAAACTCACAATTCTCAAGCCACAGTCTCCTAAATGCTGGTATGAGAAGCCTGCATCACAATGCCCAGCCTTCGTATCACTGTCATGTCAGGGAATACCCTGCCCGAATGTAGGATGTAGGCTGGTCAGACCCTCTGTCATTAGTCAATACCAAACACTGGGAGCACAGAATCGGATAGTGGTGGATCCGAGGAATTGATTCTCACATGCCACTCAGCAGACTTGTTCTGAAGCCAACCAATGACCCTTTCCTTAAATTAAACTACAAGTACTGACTGATGCCATAGGTCTGTGGTCAGCACCTGCCTAGAATTCCCCAGTGAGGGGCTGAGCGTGGTTCAGAAGTAAAGTTCTTGCTTAATGTGTGCAAGGTCCTGGGTTCTATCCCTAGTACCATGAAAGGAAGGAAGGAAGGGGGGAAGGGAGGGAGGGAGGAAGAGAGAGAGAGAGAGAGAGAGAGAGAGAGAGAGAGAGAGAAAGAGAGAAAGAAAGAAAGAAAGAAAGAAAGAAAGAAAGAAAGAAAGAAAGAAAGAAAGAGAAATTTAATCCTGGGATTGGCACATGAAAGCTCTCAGGTCACGGAGAAGCTGCATTTCTCGGGCTTTAACGGCACAAAACATTAAGTGGTTTGGGTCATGCTGTGGGCTCAGGCACTGTGAACAGCTGGTGTCAGGTGGCATACTTCTGCTACCTCAAGTGCAGGGATCATCCCATACATGTGTGACAGTGTGAGTGTCCGTCTGCTCTCTCTGCCCTCTTCTTCTTCTGCCTCAGTTTTACCCCAGCAACCAGACAGACATCTACATACTTGTTGCAGGCTCCAGGTGAATGAGGGTGACCTTTTCCTCCCTGCCTTTCTCTCCAAAGAGCGGTCCCTGCTGGGGCTGGCATGGGGCCACCTCCAGTCTGCAGGGCTGGGGTCCCTGGAGTCTAAGCAGCTGCCCTCTTTGTCATACACTTTGCAGCGACGGCTGGCTGCTATGAGGGCGATGCTCTTGGTGCCCAGGGCCATCTCCTTGAGGGCCTGGACACTCAGAGGGGGGCTGTTCATCTCTCCTGCTGGCTGTGGCAGTCTCAGCTCCAAACCAGCTGCGGGCGGCAGTCTAGACACCAGGCTCTTTACACCGAGAGTATTCGGCTTCTGAGGAAGAAAAGCACAGGTCACCTACAGTCACTATAGTAACAGCATGGGACCCCAGAAGCAGTCCCTCCCCTTGCAGTCTAGCTGGGAAGGAGCCTCCCTCTAGCTAGCGCCCTGCATACCAACCTCAAGCATGGGAGGTGTCAGCAGGATGCGGAGGGCTGGTGGAGGGAGAAGAGAGTCTTGCTTCCCAAGCCTCCACAGTGGAGTGCTCTTTGAGGACCTGTTCCCATCACTGTGGATAAAACAGGAGACACTCTGGAGGCCCTGGGTCCTTTGCCACAGTCTGGGCAGCTGGGATCCAGCCTCAGCTGCTGTTCCAACCCAGAACACTACAGTCCATGCACTGGGCGAGATGCTGGCCTCAGCTGTGTTGCTGTGGCTGGGACCAGGCTGGCTCATCCATGCTGGTCACCTACTGTGGGTAGCCAGGAGGCAGCACAGTTTAGCAATGGATCGTGCACTGCCCTCTATACAAGGTGGAAATACACAACCATGATGTTTGGTCTGGGCTTGTCAAGTTAATCCTGATAGAGACTTATCATGTAAATGAATCCCTAGGCGTGTCTGTGAAGGGTTAGATAGATCCAGTTAACTAAGGTAGAAAGTCCCACCCTAAATTTTGTGGCTCCATCCCACAGGCTGTGGTCCTGGACTAGATAAGAAGGACAAAGTGAGCTGAGCACCAGCATCCTCTCTCTGCTTCTTAACTGCAGAAGTCATGTCTTCTCCACCATAAGCCCTCGAACGGGCTTGGTAAGAACCCCTGCCTAGAATCCCCCAGTGAAGGACTAGGATCATGGACCAGTGGTAGAGCCCCTGCCTGGAGCCCTCGAGGCAAACACCAGGGCCTGGCTAGATTCAGTCCCTCGTTCCTGCATGGGGAAAAATGCTGGGGCTATCTCACATAGTACAGTGCTTGACTTGCATGCACGAAGCCCTGGGCTCCATCTGCACAAATTGGATATGCCTATAATCCTATCACTGGGGAGACAGAGGCAAGAGGACTATATTCAATATCATCCTTGGCCACATAGTGAGCTTAAGGCCTGCCTAGTCTATATGAGACCCTATCTCGGGGGGAAAAAAAAAGGTAAACAAAAAGATATTGAAGTCACTTTTGTGTTCTGTCTCCCTCCCTCTCTGTCCTTCCTTAGTATGTAAGGACACAGCAAGAAGTCGGCCATCTTCCTTCCAGCCAGGAAGAGGCCCTTACCAGGTCCTCTCACACCTCTGGGAGGCTAAGCTGGCCAGCTTCCATAATTTATGTCTCACTTTGTTAAGGCAGCTGCAGTGACAAGATAATCTTGTCAACTGGTCAGACGGGAACTCTTTTTTTTTCTCACCCCCGAGATAGGGTTTCTCTGTGTAACAGTCCTAGCAGTCCAGGAACTCACTTTGTAGACCAGGCTGGCCTTGAACTCTCAGAGATCTGCCTGCCTCTGCCTCCCAAGTGCTGGGGATAAAGGCGTGCACCACCACTGCCCAGCCCAGATGTGAACTCTTAAACTTCCAGACAGAGCTCATGGATGTTGAACTTACTGGTGTGAGTTTTCATCTTGGAAATTGCCACAGAAAAAGAGGATAGAGGAGGAAAACGAGGAAGGCTTTGAGGGTAGGGCTAAGTGGCAGTGAACACACTCGGGACAGAAACACCCAGGAACCAGAAAGGCCTCTTCCAGCCTCAGACTCGTCAAATGCCTCAACTCACTGTTGTCCCATGCAGCCGGTACCTCTTGGGATGAGTCTACTATTCTTTAAGTGTGTGTATATGTATGCATGGGTGCACATGTCTGTGCAGATGCATGAGGAGGAAGTATATGTGCATGTGTGTTCATATGAAGGGCAGAGGACATATCAACTGTCATTCTCCAGACTCTGTTCACCTTGCTGTTGTGAAAATGGAGCCTGGAACTCTCCAAGCAGGTGCGGCTGGCTGGGCTAGTGAATGCTAAGGCAGCCGCCTGTCTCCAGCTCCTCAATACAGAGACGGCACTTTACATGTGCCATCCTGCCCAGTCACTTTATGTAGGTTCTAGGGATTGAACTCAGTTCCCTGTGCTTGCGAAGCAAACCCTTTCCCCTCTAAGTTATCTCCTCAGCACCTCCTTTTTTTAAGACAGGCTCAGGAAGAGGCTAGGAGACAGGCGCCTGGAGGAGAGACCGTGGGCTTTGAGGTGAGCCCCTGAGAACCAAGGCCTCAGCCCCACCCAGGAAGTTGTTAGCTTCACTCTTGCCCAGGCTCCGTGCCCACCTGTCTCTCTCTAGGAGCATCTGAGGCAGCTCAAATGTAGCACCCCATGGGAGGTCCCGCCTGTCACCTGGAGGCTCTCCACTGGTTTCCTCAGGCGGTGGGGGTGATACGTTCATAATGGAGCCATCCTGGAAGCAGAGAAGAGGACAGAGGAGACAGTGTCACCACGCCAAAGGTCTCTGACGGGCCAAGGGAAAGCTGGTGTACTTCCTCCACCAGGGCTCGAAGGAAGTCATGAGCCAGGGGCTACCAGCCAGGGCTCCTTAACCTGTATCTATCATGGGACAGCGGAAGCTCCATCTTCATTCTCAGCAGCTTCCTAGGATAGTTGCTCTGCAGACCACAGTATGACAGGGTCCCAGGGACTGGGAGGAGAAAGAATTACTGTTCAATAAGTGGAGAATTTTGATTTAGGAAGAAGAGAAGATTCCAGAAGATGGAAATGGCTTCACAGTGGTGTGGATTTGTTTAGTACCATGGAAGTTATGGTGACATGCACCTTTAATTCCAGCACTCAGAAGGCAGAGCCAGGCGGATCTCTGTGAATTCAAGGCAATTCTGGTCTACAAAGCGAGTCCCAGGCCAGCCAGGGCTACATAGTGAGACCTTGTCTCAAATAGACCAAAATAAATAAAATAGTGTAATATGAATAAAATAGTGGCGAACACTTGCCTAGAACATGCAAGGTCCTGAGTTCACCCCTCAGTATTCCTCCTGTCTTTGTTAGCATTTCTATTGCTGCAATGAAACACCATGACCAAAAAGCAAGTTGGGGAGGAAAGGGTTTACTTGGCTCACACTTCAGCACTGCTGTTCACCACTGAAGGAAGTCAGGACAGGAACTCAAACAGGGCAGGATCCTGGAGGCAGGAGCTGATGCAGAGGCCATGGAGGGGTACTGCTTACTGACTTGCTTCCCATGACTCACTCAGCCCACTTTCTTTCAGCAGCCCAGAGATGGCACCACCCACCAAGGGCTGGGCCTTCCGTTGGTCACTAAATGAGAAAACGCCTTACAGCTGGATCTCATTGAAGCATTTCCTCAGCTGAGGCTCCTTCCTCTGATGACTCCAGTTTGTGTCAAGTTGACACACAAATCCAGCCAGTACAGTTCCCTCCCAAAAACAATGATAAATTTTATGCATAGTTTCCCATGACAAAAAAAAAAGGAGGAAAAAAAGGAAGGGAAATGGATGCTTTGATCTGTCAACCAGACACAATTAAGAATCCCATGGAAAGAATGCATCATCGAGAGCTTGTCTACACGGTGGGGGGCCGGTGGGCACGCCTGTGGGAAAGTCTTGATTACACTAATTGATGTGGGAAGATCTAGCCTCAAGTGGGCAGCACCATTCCCTGGGTCCTGGGCTGTGCAAAAGGAACAACACAAGCATGTATGCATTCCCCTCTGCTCTTGACTGCAGATGTGGCTAGTTCAAGTTTTTGCCCTGACAGTGCGAGACCACACCTGGAATAGGACCAGTAAATCCTTCCTCCCGTACAGGAGCTTGAATCCGAGCATTTTATCAAAGCAGCAAAGAGGAAGCCAGAATAGAAGCAGGGAGAGGTGGAGGGGGTAAGGAGATGAAAGAAAAAAAGAAAAGGGGGGCTGTTGGGGTGTAGCTTAGTCATTAAAGCACAAGGCCCCAAGTGAATCCCAGAACCCATGTAAAAAATAAATGCTGGGCAGCAAAGGGAATGGGGAGATGGCTCGGCGGATAAAGCTTTTGCCATGCAAGGCTGAGGACCAGTGTTTGGATTGCCAGCACCCACATAAATGCCAGGTGAACATGACACTCCATCTATAATCCCAGCGCTCAGGAGGCCCAGACCACAGGGGTCATGTCCATGAGGTTGTCCTCTGGCATTCACACCCCTAGTGCACTTGCACACATGTGCAGAAAAAATACGCACACACATATTATACACAAAAAAAAAAAAGGAGGAAGAACTCGGCAGATTCAGCTGATGGCTTAACAAGGCTTGTCCATGAGCCTTGAGCAGTCCAAGAGATACAGAGTCCCAGCATCCTCCAGACACTGAGAAATCTTTGGCAAGTCTGTCATCAGCAGAGGCCAACATGTGGATGACACCAGAGAGAGTAGGGCTACAAAGGCTCACTGCGGTAAATATGCCAAATGGTCTCCTCCCACTGGTCCACTTAGCCACCCTGGCGAGAACTCCAAAGGCTGCTCCTGCACCCTGGGCATCTGCTTGAAGAAGTTGACCCTAGAGATGCCCAGATGTGAGTGAGGGGATGCCTGTGCTGTGAGCAGCTTCCGTGCGCTGAGCAGAGTTTCAGAAAAGCCAAAGGCACGTGTGATCTCTATGTGCCAGAGACAGTCCTTTCAGAAGAGCGGTAGGGCTGGGGGTGGGTCAGTGGCAGAGCCACCCACAAGACTCTGAGTGGCATCACACTCACAGAAAAAGAGCAACAAATAGGACTGAGGACAGGTCAGTGGCCTCTGAGTGGCATCCTCAGCATTCCGAGTCTCTCTGTCTCTTACACACATACACACACACATACACACACCCACTCACACTCATGGAGAAAGAGCATTAAGCACCACCTCAATCCAGAAATCAAGGTTAATAAGACACACTCTGTGCCTTGGGCTTGGTGTTCTCTGTCCATGTGTGACCCTTACACTCAGCTCATCAAGCTGATCATGAGATGCCAGGCCAGCCCCAAGTAAGGGACATTCTGCGGGCAGCCCAGTAGCACCATGGAAGGGACATCCTGTGGGCAGCCCAGTAGTACCCTCAAGTGTCAGACATGGGAAGCAGAGAAGCTATCTCTTCCAGACTGAGGAGATGAAGGAGACACAATGGTTAAAGAAAACACAAATCCCAGGCTGAACTGCAGACTGGAAAAAGACAAAGGCACAAAAATTAGATGTGGGCTGGGGGGTGGGAGGGCAGTGCAGCTGGAGAGTTGGTTCATGGGATAAAAGCACTTGCTGCTCTTACAGAGGACCAAGTCTTGTTCCCAGGACCCATGTCTGGCAATTCACAAGATCCTGTAACTCCAATGTCAGGGCACACACAGAGACACACACACACACACAAAAAAAAAAACACTCATACTTAAACACACTATAAATATAAACAACAGCAAAACCCACTAGGGATTAGGTTTATGACAAAGTGCTTGCCTAAATCCCCTAGTGAACGGGTGGAGGCATTGTTCAGTGGTAGAGTCTCTGCCTAAATCCCCCAGTGAGGAGCTAGGAGCATGGCTCAGTGGTAGAGCACCTGCCTAGAATCCCCCAGTGAGGGGCTGGGATGTGACTCAGTGGTAGAGCCCCTGCCTAGAATCCCCCAGTGAGGAGGGGCTAGGAGCATGGCTCAGTGGTAGAGTGCTTGCCTAGCATTCACAAGGGCTTGGGTTCCATCCCCAGCATCTCAAAGCAACAAGAACAACAAATGATCCCTGGTTATTGGGAACCAGTGGAGAGGGACGGAAAAACAGCAGAACCTGAGATGTTTCGGGCAGGTATCCTGCCTGGTGTGGTCCTACAATGGTCAATATTTGTTTTACTTGTTGGTGCAAAGCCAGAGAACTGGAAATCAAGAGTGAACTGGAACGTAAACTATGTCATGAGGGGACAATGATAAGCTGATACAGGCCCACTTCCGGCAACAAACAGACCCTCTCTGGAGAGGGATTTGATAATGGAGAATTGCAGACTGCCTAGGGGGTCGGTAAGAACTCTAATATGACATGGATCCAGAACTGCTAAATATTAGAGCCAGGTATAGTGACTCACACCTTCAATCCTGGTACTTGGGAAGCTGAGGCAGAAGGATTGCAAGTTTCAGATCAGCCTGTATTATGTAACTAGACCCTTTCTAAATAGCTTTCCCCCCAAATACTCTTTGAAAAGAAAAAAAAGCCAAGGCAAGTTGTCGGGGTGCACACCTTTAATCCCAGCTCTCAGAAGGGAGAAGCAGGCAGATCTCTGTGAGTTCAAGGTCAGCCTGGTCTACAGAGTGAGTTTCGGGACAGTCAGGACTAGAGAACTTGGAACTATTCTTCCCTACAGAAGCCTGCAGGAACCCAGAAGAAGAGTGGAAAATTCAAATATTTCTGAGTTCCCCAGAGGATGCATCCCAGAGTCACCTAGACATGAAGGCGATGCTCAGGACTCCCTCACACCAGATTTGACTCACCTCAGACTCTTCAGGAATAGCCAAGGACTAGAGGCATGATCAGGGAGAGAGCAGTGGAGGCCGGACCCAAGGGAACACACCCAGACCCACCCAGATCTCCAGGAGACCCTCTCTACTAGCTCAGTGGACAGGCTGTGGTATTTAAACCTGCTGAACTCCCCTAGCTACTTTGTATGTGTGTACATGTGTGCACTATGCATGTGTATGTGTACATACATGTTCATATGTTCACACACATGTGGGAGAACAGAGCGCATGGTGTAGAGGGCAGAGGTAGACTTTGGGTGTTTTCTTCAATCATCCTCTTTTTTTCTTTTTTCTTTTGTTGTTATTGAGAAAAAGTCTCTCACTGAACCTGGGTCTCAGCAACTCAGCAAGAGATCCACCTATTTCTGCCTCACCAGCACTGGGGTAACAGGCTTTTTTTTTTTTTTTCCTGTGTCCAAGGCCTTGGTCCCATGACTGCACAGTAAGCACACCACTGACTGAGTCATCTCTGCAGCTCATCCTCTGGTCCTGGTCTCTGTCTGACTATGCAGCCTGTGGTTCAACATATGCTCCCCCTGGAACTGACTCTGGGCACTTGGTTTATGAATGTCTCCTTGGTCCATGAATGCCTTCTTAGTCTCTCTCCCCATGTCCTTGGTGCCCAGCACAGCCCAGCACAGGCTGGCCTAGGGCAAAGAATCATGGGATGTTGTTGATCATGGCTTTGGGCAAAGGTAGGGGAAGTGAGACTCACTTGGATGGAGCTGGACATCACTGAGAGCTGCAGCAGCAGGCGGTCCAATGTGCCCTCGCCCAGTTCCCGGAGGTACAGTTGGTATTGCTGCTCCAGAGGTTCTGGGGCTGAAATGCCACTGTCTGAGGGAGCAAAGAAAGCAGCCGTCAGAATGTAGTACAACACACCACAATGTGCCAAAAAAGGCAACACCCTTCCTGAAATGTTTGAAGGAAAGAACTTCCTAGACAGAGTCTTTCTTCTCCAGTATACTGTCTTTTATATACCCATCCATTTTAGCTTACTTATTTTGAGACAGGGTTTCATGCTGTCCAGGCTGGCTTTGAACTCAATATATAGCTGTGGATAACCTTGAACTCCTGATCTTCCTGCCAGTACCTGCCAAGAGCTGGGATTACAGATGTGAGCACCATCCTTGGTTTATTTAGTGCTGGGAATGGAACCCAGAGCCTCACGACTGCTAGGCAAGCACTCCACCAACTGGATGGCATTCCCAGTTCTACTTTAATTTTTTTTTATGATGAATTTTGTGTGTGTGATAATGAAAACGGAGTTCAGGGTCTTTTGGGGATGTGGTATGGGTCTCACTTGTGCAGACCTGGTTGGCTCAGAACTACATAGACCAGGGCGACCTTGTACTCACAGAGATCTATAGGCCTCTGCCTCCTGAGGGGTGGATTTAAAGCATACACTTTAGTATTTAGGCATCTGTACTGGCCTGCCCTTGGGCTCCTGACAGGATATCACCTCAGCTGCAGTCACTAAGAGCACCATCCATCTCTCTCTCTCTCTCTCTCTCTCTCTCTCTCTCTGCTTCTCTGCCTGTCTCTCTGTTTCCCCCCCCCCTCTGTCTCTCTCTTATCTTCTGCTGCTCCTGTCCTCAGAGGCTGGTCTCCCCCTTCCCCTTCCTCCTTTTACCTTCTCTTTCCCCTAATAAAAACCCTCCACGTGAGTTCTGTCTCTCACGCGCTGTTTTTTAAATTTCAATGTACACCATTACACTTGGTAAGTCCTGTGTGTCAAACATGCTAAGCAAACACTCTCCCATTGAGCTACACCCCAACTGAAGTTTAAAAGTCTTTTTCTGGCCAGGCGGTGGTGGTGCACACCTTTAATCCCAGCACTCGGGAATGAGAGGCAGGCAGATCTCTGAGTTTGAGGCTAGCCTGGTCCACAAAGTAAATTCAAGGACAGCCAGTGTTACACACACACACACACACACACACACACACACACAGAAATCCTATCTTAAAAAACAAACAAACAGCCGGGTGGTGGTAGCGCACACCTTTAATCCCAGCACTCGGGAGGCAGAGGCAGAACTCTGGGAGTTCGAGGCCAGCCTGGTCTACAAGAGCTAGTTCCAGGACAGGTACCAAAGCTACAGAGAAACCCTGTCTCGAAAAAAACAAACAAACAAACAAATCTTTTTCTATTGTGCTGACATGTTCATTTCAGTCATAAAATAACAGTATTGAGCTGGACACATAGCTCAGTAGTAGAGTGCTTGCCTGGTGCAGGTGATGCCCTTGGTTCCATCTCCAGCATCACCAAAACAGGAAAGGGAAAGAAAGAGGGGGGCAAGAAAGGCTCCAAAATATAAACAAATTTTTAATTGAAAGTTAAAGGCCAACTCCTGGTACATACACCCAAAAGAACTGAAAATAGGTGTAATGCATAAAACTGAAGATGGCTGGGCAGTGCACACCTTTAATCCCAGCACTCAGGAGGCAGAGGCAGGTGGATCTCTGAGTTCAAGACCTGCCTGGTCTACATAATGAGTTCCAAAGAACTACACAAAGAAACCCTGTTTCTATAAATTAAAAAAAAGAAAAGAAAAAAAGAAAGCTGAATGTGAATGCTCTCCAGGTGTTGTTCACAATAACCATAGATGGGGACACTGTGAAGAGATGAGCTCTTAGACACGGGCTGTCCATGTGGTAGGATATGACTCAGCTACAAAAGGAATGACATTGTATGGTATCTGCTACATGAATGAGTCTAAGAAATGGTATGCTAAGTGAAAGAAATCAGACACCAAAGATCACATGATTGAATTCACAGAAAATATCCCAAACAGAGGCAAGAGGACTGTGTATTAGCGAACAGCCCGAGTTACACAATGAGATCCAGTCTTAGAAAGAAAGGCAGGGCTGGAAAGATGACTGCGTGAGCAAAGTACTTTCTGCACAAGCATGAGGACCTGAGTTGGGTCCCTAGGACCCACATGAAAGGGTATGGCATAGCAGTATGTGACTTTAACTCCAGCAATGGGCAGACAGAGACAAGAAGATCCCTGGGTTGGCTGGACAGCTAAGTCCGTCTGCACAGTGAGTTCCAGGATCAGTATGAGACCCTGTCTCAAAAAACAAGGTGGTATGTAATACAAGAAGACATGGATATTGGCCTCTGATCTCCACACATGAGTCCTATGTACACGTGCACACATACAAACACACACATTCACACATACAATGCAAAATAAATCAAATATTTTTAAGAAGTGAAGACAAATTTGGGCATGGTGGCACACCTTTAACCCTAGCACTTAGAAGAAAGAGAACACAGAGTTCTCTGTGACTTTAAAACCAATCTGGTCTACACAGCAAGTTTCAGCCCAGCCAGGGCTACTCGGTGAGACTCTATCTCAAAATAAATAAACAAATTAAAAAAAAAAAAAACACTAGGGTATCTGAAGCAGAAGGGTTATGAGTTGGAAAACAGCACGAGTTAAACAACGTAACTCTGGGAAGGGAGGGAAAAAGAAAGAAGAGGTAGAGGGGGAAAAGAGAGGGGAAAAGGAGGGGGTGGGAAGGGTGGAGTAGGTACAGGGGGCCAGTCACAGGCTAGTGTCTGTGCTACACATGTGGGGGACTATGTTTTCAGACAAAGGGTTTTTTGTTTTTCTGTGGTGCTAGGAATTGAACTCAGGGCTTTAGCTACCAATAAGCTATGTCCCCAATCCCTTCCATCGTGTGTGTTTGTGAGGGTAAATAGAGGTCAGGGGACAACCCCAAATGTCATTCTTCAGACACCATCCACTTTTTGTCTAGGACAAGGTCTCCCAGTCTCCCATTAGCTTGGAACTTTGCCAAGTAGGCTAACCTAGCTACCACCAGCTCCAGGGATTCGCCTGTCCCCACTTCCCACCTGGCTATCGGTGGGATTATATGCATGCGCCACCACACTCACCTTTTCAATGAGTTCTGGGCCCCAAACTCGAGTCCCCATACTTGCATAACAAACTGAGCCATTTCCTCAGCCCTCGGCCTGTGGTTTCACTTTCTAGAACACAGTATCGGTTGGTCCGAGCTGGCCTCACCCTGCATCAGCTGCCGCTGCCCCTGGATGACCTGCTCACACAGCATCCGGTGCTGGTGGTAGCGCTGGATCACAAAGTCCTTCTGGCACAGCAGGTTCTTGCGGCACAAGTTGTCGGCCTGCAGCTCTGTGTTCTCCACCTCCAGCTCGTGGGCCCTGCACAGCAGCTGCAGCACCTCCCGCTGATCCTCACTGGTCACCTGCCTGGGCAGCAGCTTCTCCATCTGAGAGGCCTTCTGCTTGGCGTGGGCCAGGCGCTGCTCTAGTCCAGCCTGGGGGAGACAAGGACAGCTCGGGGCAAGCACCGACGCCAGTTAGTCAACCTCATGAGATGTGTGGCTACTGAACCTAATGAGGAGCCACTGTGAGGGTGATACTGATGAGGCCCATTTGACAGGACGTAGAAGACACGTGTGGACAGCATTGCAAACGAGGTGGCCTCTGGCCGTGCCAATGAGAGACTCTGTTGATTAAGGCATTTGAGGTAGGAAAACCCACCTTAAACAGGGGACCCACCATTCCCTGGACTGGGGTCCTGGGTTAAGGAGACAGCGAGCTGAGCAACAGCATCCATCTCTCTGCTTCCTGACTATGGACGAACTGTAAGCAGCCATCTCCTGCTCCTGCCACCATGCCTTCCCGGCCAGGAAGGACTGTGTCCTTGAAATAAGACCTAAAATAAACTTTTCTTCCCCCAAGGAATTCTTTACTCTCAGAGTCACATAATACAGGAGCTTTGGGGCTGGTGAGATGATTCAGCGGTTAAGAGCACATACTGCTCTTACAGAGGCTGTGAGTTCTGTCCCCATCACCCATACCGGGTGACTGAAACTCTAGTTCTAGGGGATCCGATGCCCTCTTCTGGTCGTCTCAGACACCTGCCCCCACATGCATATTCCTTCACACACATATAGACACGAAAATAAAAATAAAAATAAATACCTTCTAAAGAAAAAATGGGAACTTGGTAGGCAGGGTGTTGGCAACTTTACAGAAAATGCGGCCATTCTAGTAGGCACCCTTGAGAAATCCCTAATAAACTCATCTCAATCCTCAAGTAGAGCTTAGATGAGTCTCCTCTTCCCCCTGCCTCTTTTTTTGCCAGAGTTACATAGCCCAGGCTAGCCTCAAACTCACTACATAGCTGAAGATGACCTTGAACTCCTGATTCCCCCTGCTTCCAGAGTGCTGGGATTACAGATGTGCCCTACCAACAGTCCAGTATAGTCAGTGCTGGGGATGGGACCTGGGGCTCTGTGCAGACTAGAAAGAGCTCTACTAACAAGTCACGGGCCGTTACTGCTGCTCCAGTTTGGGGTCGACCGTTACTTCCTATCTATCTACCCACCCCATCTGCTCCTTCCTGCAGAAACCACAGAGGTCTCTCGGCCACCTTGTCTACTCACCTCTCTTATCTCCTGAAACACTCCAGCATTTCTGCATGGGGCCATGTGTGGCGTGGAATGGCAGACTCCTCTCCTGGGAACTGACAGCCTTTTCAATACCAGAAACTAGAGCCACCCACCTCACACTGTGACATGCCTCCAGGGTTTTCACAAAGCTGTGGGTGACACTCTATGTCCTCTATGATTCTCTCAGTCAGCATGTGAGGGGACACAGGGAGAGCTCAGGCCCAGCTTGTCTACTGTAGGCTCCTGAACAGCTCACCCTGTATAAAATGAGCTAGGAGCCCTTCAGACCCACCTACAGCCTGTAGCTCGGTTCTGCACACCCTCCAGGAGAGGCTCCAGCTCTCTGTGCATAGCTATGGGTATATGGTTGTTTCTGTATGTGTCTGTATGTTCTGTATGCTCGACACAAGGGTGTATGTGTGCATCTGATGGAGATGCTGCTGATCACGCCTAGGAAACACCTTCCCAGCGATTGTATCCCTTCACTCTGGGGCCTGCTCAGGTGACCCAGCAAAGAAGCGGTCACACACTCAACTAACCCCACAAGGCCCCAGAGAGTCACGTGGGACTCAGGCTGCCTAGCACGCCCAGAGTCCTGGTCCCCAAGGGATGGGCAGATAACAGCAGATAACACCTTCCTTCTGATCAGGGATTGATTCCACTCCCTTCCTCCCTTCCTCCCAACTCCTCCCCAAACAACCTCCCCTCTGATCTCCCCAACTCCATCCTCTGAAGCCCTCTTCCATTCTGCTCCATACAGCCTCCTGAGTTCTTAACTCCCAAGCTGAGAAACAGCCCCTCCTCTGCCCACACACCTGTTCCAGTAGCTGTTGCGGCACTGACCATAAGTCACACCTGTGTCTCTTCCCTCAGGTCTGAGCTCAGAGCACAGGATGCAGCCAGTTCTCCTTGAAGCCCCAGGGCCTGACCTCCAGCTAGATACTTAAAACCTTGCTTTTTTAACTGGTCATTTATTGACTGACAGGCTCACCTCTGCAGGCTCCTGACTGACAGGCTCTCCACTACAGGCTCCTGACTGACAGGCTCACCACTGCAGGTTCCTGACTGACAGGCTCTCCTCTGCAGGTTCCTGACTGACAGGCTCACCACTGCAGGCTCCATCATTTGTTGATATCTGAATTTGCCCTTGACGTTCACGGCATCTAGCTGAGCACATCATTGGCTTAGACAACAGGCATCTATCTTCCTTTTGTTGTTGTTGTTTTTCAAAACAGGGTTTCTTGGTGTAACAGCCCTAACTGTCCTAAAACTCACTCTGTAGACTAGGCTTGCCTGGGACTCAGAGATCTGCCTGCCTCTGCCTCCTGAGTGCTGGGATTAAAGACAAATGCTACCGCTGCCCAACTATCTTTCTTATTTTAAAAGCTGTAGGAAATTTAATCATTAATTTGAAGTGAGGAGGCAGAAGCCTAGACTGGAGTGGGCAGGAGTAATAATAACACCAAGGGTCTCTTGCTTTGGTTACATAGCTTTTAAGAGAATTAAACAATGCCTGCTTTTAACAACTCGACATCACTGAACACTTTTCCTACTTTCTGAGAACATCCACCAACATTTAGCTAATGAGCCGCCCAGTTCCTAGCATCACTAGCCTCCCCCAAAGCTTCCTCAAGCAAGAGTTCTGTAATTTTCCTAACCCGAGTTTACTCACTAGCCAGCTATTAAACGCTCATTTTTTTCCTGGTTTTNTTTTTTTTTTTTTTTTTTTGAGACTTGTTTCTCTGTGTAGCCCTGGCTGTCCTGGAACTCACTCTGTAGACCAGGCTGGCCTTGAACTCAGAGATATGCCTGCCTCTGCTTCCCCTGCTTTCCTCCCGCAGCCAACACCACCTATCTTTTTTTCTCACTCCAGTCTGGTCAAGGATGAACTTGAACTTCTGACTCTCCTCTCCGGCCTCTACTTCCTGATTACAGGTCTCTAGCACCACACCTGTTGCTGGGGACAGAACCCTGGCCCTTGTGCTTCCTAAGCAAACCTCTACCAACTGAGCTATGTCCCAGTCCTAGACCAAGTCTCTGCGTCTGAGGCTCAGGTGGCTGTGGCCACATAGTTGCTGAGTTTCATGGGATGGGCAGGTACCCTCGAAGGGTTGCCAGGCTCATAGCTGCTGAGTTTCATGGGATGGGCAGGTACCCTCAAAGGGTTGCCAGACAATAAGCACCATTGCCACAGCGGATCATCCCTCTCCCTCACCTTGAGGGCTGCGGTTTTCTGCTGCTCAGCCAGGAGCAGATTCACCTCCTCTCTGGCCAGAGCCACCTCCGGGGGCTCTGAAGCCTCCACCTCCTCTCCATCAGCATCCCCTGGCTCCTCGTCCTTCTCACTCTTGTCGGTGTTTGCGTGGGGTTGGGTCTTCTCTCGCTCCCAGCTGCAGCCAGGACACAGGGATCAGGGATCAATCCTGCCTGAGCTGAGAGTTCTACACCCCACACCCAGAGTTTTCCAGGCCCGCTAGCCTCCTTTCAGATGTGGGAAAACAATGGAGAGGAACCAGGTCTCACTCAAGATCTTCTCCACATATGCATCCACTCCAGCCCCACATATGGCAGCTGACCCCACAGAGCCAGCCACAGCCACCTCCCATGGAAACATGCTGTCCTCAGGAGACAACTGTGTGACCAGGGACACTAGGAGAATGTCTGGGCTCTGGCAGCAAGGGTAACACATTGAGCCTAAACAGGGTCCATGGAAACAGGGCAGAAAAGGAAGACCAAAAAAGCCTGGCAAGCAGATACCTGGCCAGAAAGGGCAAGACACTGTGACTGCATTGGTTTTCCTTTTTCTTCCCCCCCAAGACAGGGTTTCCAGGCTGGCCTCGAACCTGGAGATCCACCTGCCTCTGCCTCCCTGGTGCTGGGATTAAAGGCCTGTGCCACCACAGCACAGCTCCGACTGCATTGCTGAAGTTTTGAATGACTGCAGTGTAAGCAGTGTTGTTTGCATAATCGGAGAGGGAGGAGGAAGGTGAGCACGGTGATGACAGTGACCATAACAAAGGGTGGTGATGTCCAGTTGTCATTCCAGCGCCCAGGAGGTGGAAGTGAAAGACCACAAATTCCAGGCCAGCCTGAGTTATATGTAAGACCTTGTTCCAAATGAAGAGAGGAGGGGAAGGAGAGAGGAAGGGGAGGGAATTGAGAAGGGAAGAGAGGGAAGGAGAAAGGGAGGGGCGGGAAGGGAGTTGAGAAGGGAGGGAGAGGAGGAGGAGATGAGGGGAATTATGGGGAGAAGCAAGAGTAGATGTGAAAAGAAGCAACGGGTTTGAGTGTGACGGTGCTGTCTGAAGTCACCCCTAAGTAGGTATTGTGTCCAGGTTTCTCCAGGACAGTTGGAGGGATACCCACTGTCCCAGTGTAATGATTAGGGGAGCCCCTTCACCTCCAGAAGTCTGGTATGGGCATCCCAGCTATTCTCCGCACAGGGTCACTCTGTCTTCAGAGTCTTACACATACGGGTAAGTGAACCATGGGAGAGATTGTGTTAATGTTTATTGACCCACCCCCCGGGCTGGCTCTAGACCCCAACCATAAGAGGCCCAGTTTACCAATAGGGTTGTAATGGGAGAGGAACAGAGAAAGGACCTGCTTTCTTGAAGACCAGCGCCCCCTCTGTTCCTTGGCTTCCCTTCCCTTAGGGGATGTGCTGTGCCTATCAGCAGGGCACTCACTCTGCAATGGTCAGTAGGTGGCGAGACATGTCTATGTGCAGCTCAATGTTGGTATTCTCCAGCTCCACCAGGCTGCGCCGCATCTCCATCTGCTCCTTGAAAGCCCCAATAAGCTGTGCCCGGATCTTGTTCATCTGTAGACGACTGTCCTCCTCTGCATCCTGGGGGATTGTGACTGCAGGTAGGGAGAAGACTGGCTGGGCTGAACTCCATGCCCACTCACAAGGATGAGCCATGGTCCATGGACATTTGTGAATGCATGGAGGATGGGTGGGTGTGTAGGTGGGAGGATGTGTAATGCAGTATGTGGATGGATGGGGAGTTAATTTTTTTTGTTTGTTTTTGGTTTTTCGAGACAAGGTCTCTCTGTAGTTTTGGAGCCTGTCCTGGAACTAGCCCTTGTAGACCAGGCTGGCCTCGAACTCACAGAGATCCACCTGCCTCTGCTTCCCAAGTGTGTTGGGATTAAAGGCGTGCACCACCACCACCCAGCTATTGTTTTTTGCTTTGTTTTGTTTTTCAAGAAAGAATTTCTCCATGTAGTTTTGGCTGTCCTGGAACTCATTCTGTAGACCAGACTGACCTCGAACTCACAAAGATTTGCTTGCCTCTGCATCCTGACCACTGGGGTTAAAGGCGTGCGCCACCACCACCCAGCTTGGATGGGTAGGTAATTGATGGTGTATAAATTGATAAATAGATAGATTTTGGTGTGGCCAGATGGATATGTAGATGCGTGGATGAATAGGTAGGTGAATAGCTGAATAGGTACATGTGTGTATGTATGTATGTATGTATGTATGTATGTATGTATGTATGAATATTCGGGTGGATGGATGCATGGAAGCGTAGGTGGATGGATAAATAAGACAGCAGAGGGATGAATGAATAGGGGATGGGTGGGTAGATGAATGTGTATTTGGGTGGAAAGATGGATGGATGGGGACATAGGTGGGTGGATAAATGGATGTGTGAGTGGATGGATGAATAGATGGAGGGACGGATATGAGGCTGGATGTATGAATGTGTGGAAGGATGGGTTGGTGGATGGATGGACAGATGGGGACATGAGTGGGTGGAGGAACATGTATTTGGGTGAACAGTTGGATGGATGGCGAAATGGTTAGGTGAGTGGACAGATGGCACATAGACAAGTGGAAGGATGGTAGATGGGTATATGTCATGGTCTTACTTCTCTTTGAAAATCTTAATTTTTGTCTAACTGATATATTACCAATTTAACACATTTCACATTCCCCCAGCACTTTACTTTTAGCTAGTCCAAGAAGTGAAAGCTATTTCAGCTTACACCTGTGTTTCCTAAAGTATTTGAGACTCTTTTTTTTAAAGATTTATTTATTTATTATGTATACAATATTCTGCCTCCATGCATGTGCCCATGCCAGGCTAGAGGTCAATGTTGGTTATCTTTCGGGGTCTCTCCCTGCCTTATACTTTGAGACAGTGTCTCTCCCTGCTCTGCAGCCCATTAACTGGCTAGACTGGATGGCCATCCAGCTCCAGGAATCCTCCAGACTCTTCCCTTACCCAGTGCTGGGGTTAGAGACACCCAAGACTGCCTGGCTTTTGTTTGTTTTATTTTTGTTTCTCTGTGTAACGGTCCTGGCTGTCTTGGAACTCACTCTATAGTCTATGCTGGCCTCTAGCTCACAGAGATTGCCTGCCTCTGCCTCTCAAGTGCAGACGTGCACCGTTGCACCCAGCCTGCTGTACTGGCTTTTATGTGAGAACTGAGGATACTAACAGGTCCTCATGTTTACACAGAAACAACAGCTAGGCCACATCCCCACTCCACACAGGTGTCTTAAAATCTCTTTTTGCAAGTCCTTTCTTCTTCCTTTCTTTCTTCCTTTCTTTCTTTCTTTCTTTCTTTCTTTCTTTCTTTCTTTCTTTCTTTCTAGAAAGAGTCAAGTCAGTCTCTTGCCTCCATGGCTGGCCTCAAGTTCTCTATAACCCGAATTCAGTCCACAAAGCCAGGTGTAATAGTGCCCTTTTATAATCCTAGCGCTGGAGCACAGGAGAAACAAAGACAAGTGGATCCCTAGGGCACACCCGCCAGCCAGCATGGCCCAATCGCTAAGTTACAAGCCCAGAGAGAAACCCTGTGTCAAAAAATATTAAGGTGGCTGGAAAGATGTCTCAACATCTAAGAGCCCTGGCTACTCTTCAGAGGACCCACATGGTGGCTGACAGCTATCTGTAGTTCCAGTCCCAGGGAATCTGTCACCCTCTTCTGGCCTCCCTGGGTACTGCAAACATATGGGGCACAGACATACATGCAGACAGAACACCCAATACACATCAAATAAATCAAAAAGTTTCAAGTCAATTAAAAAGTAAGAGCCAGATGCGGAAGGCAGGGCAAACACATTCAATTCTAGCACTCAGGAGGCAGAGGCAGGAGTCAGCCTGGTCTACACAGTGAGTTCCAGAAAAGTCAAGGCTACACAGAATATACCTTGTTTCAAAACAAAAAGCAACAAACATACAAACAAACAAACAAACAAAAAAACAAAGTTAAACAAGAGCTCAGTTGCTCTGAGCCACTTTAAGGTTCTGTTGGGTCCACCTGCTACTCTGAGGCCTGACTCGGGGAGGTCTAAATTTTCTTCTTCCTCTCCTTCTGTCTTTTTTCTCACAGACTGGTCAGAGCCTGAGCTGCCTCTTCTGGTGCTCTGGCTTCCTTACTCTTTCATGGAAGGCTCCCTCCCTCATTTACCATACAGCTGAATGTCAGCCACATGGCTAACCAGCACGCCTACATCTCAAGCGTCCACCTATGAATCTATGATAATTTTCTCCCTAAACTAAAAAAAAAAGATAGAGAGTGAGGAAGATATTTAACACTGACCTTTGGCCTCCATACCAAAAAAGAAAAGAAAATGAAATTAAAAAAAAAAAGAAAGAACATAAGCCAGATGTAGTGGCACATGGCTTTAATCCCAGCACTTGAGATGTGGGAGCAAGGGGATCTCTGTGAGTTCAAGGCTAGCCTGGTCTACAGAGTATGTTCTAGGAGAGCCAGAGCTACACAGTGAAACTCTATCTCAGAAAAAAAAAGGACATAAAATAGTCTAGCCCCCATATCTTGTAGGCATGAAACTAGAGCCAGCCTGAGGCTCCCAGGGAAGCAAGAACAACAGCCCTTACAGGGTCACTTGGTCACCGTGAATGTAGATAATCACTATGGCCATGGCTAGGCACTTCCATAGGCCAGGAGAAGCCATGGGGCCATGGAATGTGGATGTTGGGCACAGGGCTCCAGGGAGGAGAGGGTACTGAGCCATCAGGGCCTGCTGGAGGCACAGCTGTACTCAGCACTACCTTGTATATCCAGGGCGCCAGGGTCACTTTTCTTCTCCTTATCCTGCTTCTCAATCTTTGACTTGAGGTGCTCGATTTCCCTGCGCAGGTCAGAGATGACGTCAGTGTACTGCGAGATGCGGTAGGAGACATTCAGCAGGTTGCGCTTGACCTGATGGTGAGGACAAGTGCCCAAGGTCAGGCATGGCAAGAAGTGTCCTGAAGGACAGGTTTGAGAGGTGACGTGGTGGGTGTGGTGATTGGCTTGTCAACTGGACACAACTTACAATCACTCTGGGAAGAGTCTCCTAGAAGGATTATCTACACCAGGCTGGGCATGTCTGAGGGGACTGTCTTAATTAAGTTAATTGATGGTACCCACAGTGGGCAGCACCATCCCCTATGTATGTGGAGTGGGGGATGGTCCTGATCTATATAAGAATGGAGAAACTGAGCAGAGCGTAAGCAGGCGAGCATTAATTTCTGTCTTTGCCTTGATTGTCCCCCAATAGTAGACTGTAACTTAGAATTATGAGTCAAAAGGAGCCTTTCTCATTTTGGGATTGCTTGTGTCTGGGTATTTTATCACAGCAACAGAAATGAAATGGGAAGGGCTGGAGAGATGGCTCAGTGGCTAAGAGCACTGCCTGCTCTTCCAAAGGTCCTGAGTTCAATTCCCAGCAACCACATGGTGGCTCACAACCATCTGTAATGAGGTCTGGTGCCCTCTTCTGGCCTTCAGGCATACACACAGACAGAATATTGTATACAGAATAAATAAATATTTTTTTAAAAAAGAAATGAAATGGGAAAACAGGGATGGGGGATCCAACATCATTGCTACATCATGTTATCTATGAATGTGCTCAGCCACATCCTGGGATGTGTGTGGCCCGTGGTGGGACAGGTTGGACACCTGCTATATCACAGAGGAGCATTGAGAACACAGGGCTCAGTGTATTCGGCCAGACACAAAAGCAGAATGCCGTGTGACCAGCCTTGTGGCATCCAGAGAAGTCAGATTCTTGGAAGCAGAACACAGAGCGGTAGGGCCATGGCCTGGGGAGAAGCTGGAGGTCTTTTTTTTTTTTTTTTTTTTTTTTT
>NW_026068021.1:2481373-2484572 GCF_014885135.2 Alexandromys fortis
AGGGTTTCTCTGTAGCTTTTTTGGTTCCTGTCCTGGAACTAGCTCCTGTAGACCAGGCTGGCCTCGAACTCCCAGAGATCCGCCTGCCTCTGCCTCCCGAATGCTGGGATTAAAGGCGTGTGCCACCACCGCCCGGCAAAGCTGGGGGTCTTTAATGGAGACTGAGTTTTGGTGGTTTGGTCTGGTGTGTAAATTCTAAAGCTGGACAATTGTTCTGGTAGCACCACAGGGTGACTACACCAAGGCTACCATGCTGCGGACTCATGGTGATTACAATAGAAATTTGGGTGGCCATAGGGATGACTCAGTGGGTAAAGGCAATTGCTACCAAGCCTGTCAGCCCAGAACCTCCATGGTGGAGGGAGAAGAGCACTGACTCCCACAAGGTACCCTCTGACAGCCATACGCTTGCCATGACATGCATATATGCACACACTTGTATGCACACACTAAAGAAAAATGGAATAAAGAAATTACTAAATGAAGCCTGGTGGTGGTGGTGGTGCACATCTTTAATCCCAGCACTCAGGAGGCAGAGGCAGTCATATCTCTCTAAGTTCAAGGACAGCCAGGGCTACACAGAGAAACCCTACCAAGAAAAAGCAAAATGAAAAAATTTGTTCCATGTATATCTTAACATAATAAAAGATTTCAAGTAATCCACTAGGATTTTTTAGAAATCTTCCCACCGGTAACTATTGCTACCTCTGATTGTGGAGGCGGGGAAGATTTATGTTCACGTGGGTGTACATGTGTGTGCTCGTGTGTGTACAGGTCAGAAATCAACTTCAGGTGTCATTCTGCAGGCTCCATCTACCTTATTTTTAAATTTTAATTACTTACCGTGTATACCTGACTGACCTGAGGCTCCCTAAGGTAGATCAGGCTAGCCTTGGACTCACGGTGATCCACATGCCTCTGCCTCCTGAGCGCTGACATAAAGGCCTGCGGTATGATGCCCAGCTCACCTTGTTCTTTTGAGGTGGGGTCTCTTGATGGCCTAGAGTTTGACAGAGAGGCTAGGTTGGCTGGCCAGCCAGCCTCGGGGATCTGTCTGTGTCCTTTCCAGCACAGGAATTATAGGTGAGCGTTGCCACATCTGAGTTTGTTTTGTGTTGTTTTGTTGCTGTTGTTTTTAACATGGGTCTAGGGACTGAAGTCAAGCTGTCATTCCCACTCCCTTACCCTGGTCTTGATGTTCTTCGCCCTATACGCATAGAGCAGTGTGGTTCTTGATTCCTCAAAGCTGGTGCTGGCCGGGCTGATGTGAGCGATCATCACTGTACGGCTGTTGCCTCCCAGGGCATCCTGCTCAGTGAGAACCACAGAACTGGGTTGATGGAAGCCGTGTGCTCACCACGTCACCAGTGGCCCCAGCCCTCTGCCAGTACCATCAGAAGTCTGGGATCAGGGCAGCTGATGCTGGGGACCAGAGTGAGGCTAGTGCCTGGGAAGGAGACCCCCAGGATAAGTGGGTCGTACTCCAGCCCCACTTCTGACTGCTGCTTTGGTGAGAGCAGTTTAGACCCAGAGGGCAGATGTAGGGACATTATTTACTGCTCGTTCATTTATCTAGGTAGCATCAAGCTCAGTATAAAGAAAAGTTTTCACAGGTTACAGCTACCCACAATGGGATCGTTATCTTGGGAAGTAGTGAGCTCCCTGTTACTAGGGGCATGTGAGCAAGGACAGACCACACTCAGGAGAGTACTGGAGAGTCAGGCAGTGGCCAGGTACTTAGACTTCTACAGATGATGTCTTCAGGGTCCTAGGCTTCTGTGCTGGCAGTTAATTCCTGGAAGATACTGTCAGCTGCGGTGGCCCGCCCCAAGCCCCAGCTGGGGCACCTACCTTCAGCAGGCGCGTGAGTTTGCTGTCACGGAAGTTCACATACTGAGCTCGGCTGCCACCCTTCTCACTGAGGGCATTGATGCAGTTGCCCAGAGCCAGCAGCGAGCGGTTGATGTGCGCGCCCTCTTTCATCCTCTTGCCTCGGTTCTGGGTCTGAGCAGAGAGGCCAGGCTGAACATGGACTGAGCCCCTTCCTACTGTTATCTTCCCTTCCCCATCCCCAGGGAGGGGACTCACATCCAAAGGGGTAGGGAATGGCCCTGCTTGCCCTGGTACCGAGGCTCATAAGTCCTAAGGCCTGGAAACCCCTAGATAGGGCATCACAAGTAGAGTATTAAGCATTCATTCTCAGATACAGAGCTCATAGACATAGGAAAGCTAACTGAAATAAAGAGATTGGAACCCAGACAACACTGCTTACAACAAAATGCAAGTGAGTGTGTTTTGTCTAGGAAGTACCCTACCTCCAACCAGGAGACTTACCCTATGCTCTACCGGTCCCCCTGCTGGCTTTCTGAGAGTCCAGCACCTGATCTTCCCAACCCAGCCCCACTTATTTCTTCTAATGCACAGGCTCTGTAGCAGTCCCCTGCCTCCACACATGGGCAGGGCTGTGTCATCTGCTGCCCCATAAGATGCAAGCCCTGGGAAGTCACACCCATCCCTTTGGGCCATGCATCTGGGAGCCTGCCGGCAGCTGGCATAGTGAGTGTTCAATGGCATGAGCTAAACGAGCGGGTAAAAATGTGTGCGGAAGCCAGCAAACACATCTGAGCCCAGCATCCACATGGTGGCTCACCATTGTCTGTCGCTCTAGTTCCAGGGAATCAGGCACCCTCTTCTGGCCTTCGCAGTACCAGGCACACAAGTTGGTGCATGGACATAGAGGTTGGATTTAATGTTGCTGGCCTTGAACTCACTGTGAAGCTGGGATGGCCTTGAACTGATTCTTCTACCTCCACCTCTGGATTACAGCCACCAGGGTCCCTGTGCACCTACCTACCTGCCCACAGCATGGAACTCCAAACGTTTTTCCTTGTACTCCAACCCAACTCCTCAGTACCTGTCTAGGCTCAGCCCTAAGACCCCTGCCATAGCCTCTACAGACTGTGAAAGCCCAGGCCTCCCTGGACACTGCTATCTGATGACACGCCCGCCCCAACACGTGGAGCCACCTTTAGTAGGTGCAGAATGAGCTGTCTGCCACAAGGAAGACTCTCTGAAAGCATTGGCTCCTGCCTTCCTCACTAAATGCTTCAGGATTCATTACCTAAGACTCTGCCACCTCTTCTGGGTCCAACACTGTCCTGGGTGCCAGAGAACATTTAAACAAGGACAGGCAAGGTCC
>NW_026068021.1:2494934-2507812 GCF_014885135.2 Alexandromys fortis
CCACCAGGGTCCCTGTGCACCTACCTACCTGCCCACAGCATGGAACTCCAAACGTTTTTCCTTGTACTCCAACCCAACTCCTCAGTACCTGTCTAGGCTCAGCCCTAAGACCCCTGCCATAGCCTCTACAGACTGTGAAAGCCCAGGCCTCCCTGGACACTGCTATCTGATGACACGCCCGCCCCAACACGTGGAGCCACCTTTAGTAGGTGCAGAATGAGCTGTCTGCCACAAGGAAGACTCTCTGAAAGCATTGGCTCCTGCCTTCCTCACTAAATGCTTCAGGATTCATTACCTAAAACTCTGCCACCTCTTCTGGGTCCAACACTGTCCTGGGTGCCAGAGAACATTTAAACAAGGACAGGCAAGGTCCTGTTCAGAATGAGAATGGCAGACCCCAGGGTGAAAGACAGTAAGGACATCTGAAAGTGGGTGCACCTCAGAGGGGCTGTACCTGGGCTGCACGCTCCGCACCTGCCAGGTCCACCATGAAGAGCCTCCCAAGGCGCACCTCCTCTGCCAGGTCGCCACCTCGGCTTTTCTGGTGCACAGTGACCTGAAGTACGGCATGGGAGCGGGATGAAGTCTTGTTGGTAGCTGTGGGCTCCTGTGTACGCTGCCGGTTGCCTTTGGTGAGTAGTTGCATGATCTGAGGGCAGAGGGAGAGGAAGGCAAGTCATAGACCTGAGTGGCCACACATTCCTTCTAGAAATACCCAAGAAAAGGGGGAAGGGGAACTCTGGGGCTCAGACTCTTACAGCAGCAAGGTCTAGTTTGTGGCATGAAGTGATTAATTAGTTAAGTAAATTAGAGGAATTAAAGATTCTTGATGGGCACCCCATCTTCCCTTCCTCTATCCATGACGGACATCACTAATGGATAATCTCTTTTTCCCTCCTTTTTTTTTTAAAAAAAAAAGACAAAATCTTCCTGTGGTGGCTAGTCTTTTGACACAAGTTAGAGTTATCTGAAAAGAAGGAACCTCAGTTGAGAAAATGCTGACATAAGATCCAGCTATAAGGCATTTTCTTAATTAGTGATTGATGGGGAGGGCGCAGTCCATTGTGAGTGATGCCATCCCTGGGCAGGTGGTTCTGGGTGCTATAAAAAAGCAGGCTGAGCAAGCCATGAGGAGCAAGCCAGTAAGCAGCATCCTGTACCAGCTCCTGCCTCCAGGAGGGTTGCTGCTCCAGTTCTGTAGCTGCTTGCATGGCAGAGGGGTTCACTTCTATTGCCAATCCCAACAGCCCTGCAGCTGCCTGTTAGAGTTTCAGTCCTGACTTCCTTCAGTGATAAACTGTGATATGGAACCATAGGCCAAACAAGCCCTTGTCTTTCCAACTTGTCTTTTGGTCATGGTGTTTCATCACAGCAATAGAAACCCTAACTGAGACACATTGTCTGGGTTCACTGAAACTCACTATGCAACCAGGGATGACCTTGAATTTCTGATCCTCCTGCCTCCAACTCCTGAGTGCTGGGGTAGCAAATGTGTGCCAGCATGTTCAGTTTATACAGTACTAGGGATGAAACCCATGGGCTCATACATGCTAGGCAAGCACTCCACCAGCTGAGCTATATCCCCAGCCTAACTCACCCCTTCCCCACAGAGCCTAGAGGAGCCCTGACCCTTTCCAAGTCACAATTCCAGGAAGCGGAAGCTGCAGAATTGTTAGGGTTGGCCATGGGAGTGAACCCCTCCGCAATGCAAGCAGCTATAGAACTGGAGTAGCAACCCTCTGCTCAGGCTCTGCTGTGTACGGATCAGACCAGGGCGAGGACAGCACAGTGTGGACGAGGCAAGAGTAGGAGTTGGGGGCGGAGGTGCTCACTGTCATCTAGGCCATGACAGTTTGGCTTGCACCCGCCTGTGGGTCACTGCTCAGCAAACTTGAACAAGGAGAACTTTATGGGCTGGGCTGTGAGCCTCACCTCTTGAGCATTTGAGGTGGATACTTCCGTGATGCCTGCAATTTGGATGCTGCCTCTAGAATCTTCTCTCAGCTCCAGAAACCCAGAAGACGGATTCAGGAGGTCACGGATGACTTCATTATAAATCTGGAGCAGACAGAAAGGTTGGGGGCAAAGTAGCAAAGAATCATAAAGAAGGGGCTGGAGAAACGGCTCGGGGCTGAAGAGCACTGGGTGCTCTTGCAGAGGACTGGGTTTCAAGCCCCAGAACCCACATAGTGGATTTCAACCATCTATAACTCCAGTTACAGAGGCTCCAACACCTTCTTTTGGCCTCTGCGGCTACCAGGAAAGCATGTGGTACACGGACATCCATGCAGGGCAACACACATATATATACATAAATTTTTAAAAATTCTTTTGGTTTTTTGAGACAGGGTTTCTCTGTGTAGCCCTGGTTGTCTGTCCTGGAACTCTCTCTGTAGACCAGGCTGGCCTCAAACTCTGAGATATACATGCCTCAGTGCTGACATTAAAGGCATGCATTACTAAGCCCAGCCTAAATAATTTTGGGGGAGGGTTTCGAGACAGGGTTTCTCTGTAGCTTTGGAACTAGCTCTTGTAGACCAGGCTGGCCTCGAACTCACAGAGATCCACCTGCCTCTGCCTCCCGAGTGCTGGGATTAAAGGTGTGTGCCACCACTGCCCGGCTCATCTTAAATAATTTTTAAATTATTTTATTAGCATGGGTGTTTTGCCATCTATGTTTGTGCAATGATTGCATTCAATGCCCTCAGAGGCTAGAAGAGGATGTTGGATCACCTAAAACTGGAGTTACAGACAATTGTGAGCTAACATGTGGATGCTGGGTATTGAACCCAAGTCCTCTGAAAAAGCATCCGGTGCTCCAACCTGCTGAAACATCTCTCCAGTCTCCTAAAACACTTTTTAAAAAAAAAAAAAATTAACCTTCTGATAGAACTAAGTTTATTTTACAGGTCACTCAATATTAACTTATATCTATGGCCTATAAAAATTATACATAAATACAACTTTTTGTTGCTGTTTTGAGACAGGGTCTCTCTGTTACGTAGCTCCCGCTGTCCTGGAATTCACTAGGTAGACCAGGCTGGCCTTGAATTCCCAGGGATCTGCCTGCCTTTGCCTCCTGAGTGCTGGGGTTATGGTGTGGGCACCTGGCTACAGTCTCTGTTCTAAGAATCTAGTTACTTTAGCAGTGGCTTCTGGTTTTGTAAACCTCTTTTATTTATCAAATTTACCTAAAAAATACTTTTACACAGACTACAGTCTGTATCACACACCCCACACCCTAAAACACTTTTAAAAGAACCAATTGGAAGCCTGAGCTGCAGGGGAGTTTACACCTGAGTTCTGCACAGGCAGTTAGTATTGTACCCATTCTGCAGTTGATCCAACTGAGGCACAAGAACCAGCTCACCTCCAGGTAAGACATAGATACACTATATTCCATGTTGTCCTGGGTCTTCTCGATGGCCTGGAAGAGGTCAGTGAGGGTCTGAAGGTAGATGCCAGGCTCTGCGTCCATGCCCAGCATGGTGTGGGTCTTCCCAGCACCTGAGGAAAGGTGGGGCTCAAATGTGCTGTGCAGTAAGAGTCCTGACCCCCTGCATAGTTTCAGGGGGTGTTCCTTATAAGGGGGATATCACTGGCCCCCTCCCCATTTGCCCCCAAGAAATACAGCATGGCCTGTTCCTCCCCATAACCTGGCATATCGCTGACTGGTGTATGGATGAAGCAGCCAGGTCCCCACCTACACAGCCAGGGGTCCAGTCTCACCAAGGAGAAGAGAACTGACTTCATCTGTAGACCCTGGACCAGGCAAGCACTTATTACCCAGCTAGATCCTTGGCCCTTTCTTTTTCCTTTCCTTATTTATTTGAGACAAGGTCTCGTTATATAGCCCAGGCTGGTCTGGGACTTGTGAGCTTCTTGCCTTAGTTTCTCAAAGAGCCAGGGAACTGGGGTGACCCCTAAGCCGCCTGTTTGCAAACACTGCTTGAACTTTACTCTAACCTCAGAGAAGAAACTCCTGGTCCTCCTGAGCAGAAAATCACAGGCTGGGGTTGAAAGCTCCACCCCCAATGGCTATGTGCTCTGGGACAGCTATCTTTTTTAAAATAATTTATTTAACATGCATTGGTGTGAAGGAGTCAAATCCCCTGGAACTGGAGCTACAGACAGTCATGAGCTGCCATGTGGGTGCTGGGAATTGAACCAAGGTCCTCTGAAAGAGCAGCCAGTGCTCTTAACCACTGAGCTATATCTCTAGTCCCTGGGACAGTTTTCTTATTCCCTGGACTCTTTCCTGTTAAGAGGGAACATTCTCACCTTTCAGAGGTGTGAATGACAAAGCCCCGCGCATAGTCCCTGGTGTTTATAATGAGGCTCAGTGCTAGAGTGCTAGCCCAGGATGCATGAGGCCCTAGGTCCAATCTCTGGTACTACCAAAAATATACAAATATATAGATACTTGTATATGGGCTGGGGATGTGACTCAGTCGGTAAAGTACTCACCTAGAATACACAAACCCTGGATTCCATCTCCAGCATGGCAACACACGCTTATGATCCCTGCACTTGGGAGATGGAGGCAGGAGGACTGGGAGTTCAAGATCATCCTTGGCTACATAGTGAGCTTAAAGCCAGCCTGATCTACTTGACACCTTATCTCTAGAAAGGAGACAGAGGACCTCTGCTGGCACCATGCCCATACCGTCCTGAAAACAACGCCCAAACAGTACCTGAGGGCCCATAGGCAAAAACTGTCGCATTGTATCCAGAGATGACGCCCTCCACTAAATGCTGAATGGTGGCATGATAAACAGCTTCCTGCAGACAGGAGGACAGACGGTCAGGTGACAGCCCAGCCTGAGTCAGGGGACCTACTGCTTAGAAAAGACAGGAACCAGCACTTGGGAGGCAGAGGCAGGCAGGCCTTTGTAAGTCTGAGGCCAGCCTGGTCTACATAGTGAGTTCTAGGACAGTCAGAGTTATACAGAGAGACCCTTTCTTGAAAACAACACAAAACAAAACAACACAAGCAGGGTAGTAGTGGCACACACCTTTAATCCCAGCACTCAGGAGGCAGAGGTAGGAAGATCTCTGTGAGTTCGAGGCCAGCCTGGTCTACAAAGCAAGTTCCAGGACAGGCTCCAAAGCTACACAAAGAAACCTTGCCTCGAAAAAGCAAAAAACAAAAACCCAAAAAACAAAACAGAAAAGGCAGGAGCCAGCATTCAGGAGACAGAGGCAGGCAGATCTCTGAGTTTACAGCCAGCCTGGTCTACAGAGTGAGTTCTGGCTCAGCCAGGGCTACAGAACGACAGTACATCTTATAATTAGACAAACAAGAATTTGAGAATCCCCTCCCCTCAGGAGGCCTGACATATGATCGGAACTAGTCATTCCCTAGGCTGCTGCGAGGATTGAGAGACTGAGGACTGGGCTTAGAACTCCACCATAGCATCAGGATCCCTCTTTGTGGGATGAAACTGGCCATGGCCAGGAGGGGATATACAGGTAGTGAGCTCCCTGCCCACAGGGGAGTTCAAGGAGAGACACCTGGAGCTGAGGAGTAAAGCACAGGTTCATCTAGTTTGACCACCAGCAGCGCCTGCTGCTGCACCTCCTGAGCGCCCACTCTGGTACAACACAGGCTAGGTCTGAATTTGGGCTCTGCTGTGTGTGCTGTGACCTCAGACGAATGCCTCACATATAGAACAAGGTGTGTGTGTGTGTGTGTGTGTGTGTGTGTGTGTGTATAAGCTTCCATGTAGTCCAGGCTAGCCACAACTTGCTATGTAGCTGAGGATGACCTTGAACTCCTTATTCTCCTTGTCCCTACCTCCTGATGGCTGGGGTCATGGGTGTGTGTCATCACATCCAGCTAGGAGGAGGAAATATTTCTGAACATTTTGTATTGCTTGCAAGGGACATTGGGGCCTTAAGCGTAGCACTCAACATAAAGTAGCTTTGCTGATGACTGTCATTGACCCTCTGCAGAATGCCATCGTGACCTTGAACATGACCTTTACTCAGGGAGGAGCTAGGGAGCCACCTGCTTTACAGTGAACTCAGTCCTGAACTGAGGGTGACAGTGGTACCGACAAAGGTAGTCAGCTGGAACTGGTGGCATAAGTCTTTAACCGCAGCACTCAGGAGGCAGAGGCAGGCATACCTGTGTAAGTTCAAGGCCAGCTGGGTCTACATAGAACCAAGACAGTCAAGAATACATAGTAAGACTATCTACCAGAAAGAAAGTGACCAGTGTCCCCAGCAGGCCCTTCGTCTGTGTTCATCACCCTTCCTGAGATGCTATGTCCCTAGAGCAGACATAGGAAGCAGCCTGGCATGAGTGTGGCTAGCTGAGAAAGGCCCTGGACACTTAGCTACTTAACTGAGGAACTGAATATATCCGCTATCATGGTACCCACAGAGGCCATACTAACATGAGCCAGCCTTGAGGTTTGACCAGACAGCATAAATACATGTGCCCTCTGTTCGCCAGGCTTTGGGAGCCCAGTGGGCTCCCATTGGTCCTACTGAAGCTCTGAGGTTACCATGCTGAATGAAACAGCCTGTCCCCAGGAGTGTGAACTATTCCTAGCTACTGGCTGCTGCAGGATATGCCACTCCAGTACCAAGTGTGGACCAAGCAAGTGGCCATCAGCAACGTAGTTCAAAAGAGCATCTGATGACCACAGCCCCTTGAATGCCCAATCATAGAAGCAGGAGGGCTTCTGGGCACAGCAGTCCACATCTGTAACCAGCATGTGGGAGACTGAGGTAGAGGGATTGGGAGTTTAAGGCAATTCTAGGCTACAAGGTGAATCTGTGCCAGCCTGGACTATAAATGAGACCTTGTCTGGGAGGGAGAAAAAGAAGGGGCTGGGAAGGTGGCTCAAAGGTAAGAAGCACTGGCTGCTCTTTTCTTTTTGTTTTTTCAAGACCAAAAAAAAAAAATGTGTAGCCTTGGCTGTCCTGGAACTAGTTCTGTAGACCAGGCTGGCCTCGAACTCACAGAGATCCACCTGCCTCTGCCTCCCAAGTACTGGAATTAAAAGCAAGCACCACCACTGCCTGGCTACACTGGCTGCTCGTCCAGAGGACCTGGATTCAGTACTCAGCACCCACATTGTAGCTCACAATTGTAACTCCAGTTCCAGAAATCATGACACCCTCTTCTGGCATCTGTGGGCATCAGACATGTACATGGTGCATTTGCATAAATGCAGGCAAACACTCATACACATAAAAAAGAATCTTATAAAAAAAAACAAAGAAGTGCTGGGTGGTGGTGGTGCACTTGGGAGGCAGAGGCAGGCAGTTCTTTGTGAGTTCAAGGCCAGTCTGGTCTACAAGAGCTAGTCCCAAGACAGCTAGGGCTGTTACACAGAAAAACTCTGCCTCAAAAAAAAAACCCAAAAACCAAAACCAAACCAAACCAAACAAACGACCCAAAGAAGTGAGAAATTTGGTACTGAATACAGGGCGGCAGACCTTTCCTCTCGCAGTAGGACAGGAATGCATGGCATCCCATCTTACACTGTCTCCCTTGAGTCCAGATGCTGCTACCCCCAGATGCTGCTACCCCCAGATGCTGCTACCCTGGTGCTGTGACATCCCTTTCAGGAGTCCTAAGTTCAAATGCTACCTTCATTGCTATCCCTGATGAGCCCTGGCTCCCCTCTATCATGCGTGGTTAGGTTGCATGTGGTACTACCTTCTGGTCTTACAGAGGGTGGTAGTGACATGATGTATGGGAAAGACAAATGCCTGGTCCAAACGTCCAGCACTGGGTCTTGCTGTGTGACATCCTGGAGGCTCCCTGTCTGTGAGATGGCATCACAGACTTCTCTTGCCAGCCCCCTGCCTATCTTTACAACAGCTCTCAGACTTAGATGTCCCTCCTCGGAGAGGGCCTTGCCAGCTGCCATGTGTTATAATGAGAAAGACACATGTGCTCAGTTTTCCCTTGCCCAATGGCGGTGTGGGAAAGGCCTGTGTCCTGATATCACGTGCAAAGAGGAACCAGTGAACAAACTAAAGAGAAGCCCCCAGTGTGGGCCACAGGATCTGGCGACCCCCGTGTCCACAAGAGGATCTCATACACTTGATCCCTGGGAGAGGTTTTCTCCCCACAACCTCCCTGCTCTTCAGGGAGGCCGCAAAGAAGACAGATGAGACAGCCTGGGACGCAGGTCCAGGGAGCTCCCGGGGTTAGTGGCACAAGGGGTGGTATGAACCTGCGATGCATGCTGGTCAAACACAGTGTCAAATATAAAGGTGCGCTCCCGGGACCGGTGTGCACGAAGGGTGTCCTCCGGGTCTTCGCCTGGGTCCATGAGCACCACCGCCTGGATGCAGCAAGACAGAGGGATCAGGGGAGGGCCAGTCAGACCCTAGCTGTGCATCCTAAAGATTGAAGCAAATCTTTAATCCCAGCACTCGGGAGGCAGAGACAGGCCTGTGAGTTCGAGGCCAGCCTGGTCTACAGAGTGAGTTTCAGGCCAGCCAGGGCTACACAGAGAAACCCTGTCTCAGAAAAAAGAAAACCAAGATGAGCATCAGCACTGCTCGCCTCCTTTACTTCTCCACTTCAGACTTTGAGGCAGGGTCTCTCCCTGAGCCTGGAACTTGCCATTTCCACTAGATAGGCTGCCCAGTGACCCTGGAACCCTCCTGTCTCTGCTCTCAAGTCCTTATGCTTCCACAGTGGGCATCTTATCTCACCCCACTCACTGGGGACAGTGTCTCCTGCTGTCACTCCCCTTAGTCTGTGGGCTCCACAGCCACATAAATGACTCAGATGCTAGAAGGTGGTAGCACACACCTTTAATCCCAAACTTGTGAAGCAGGTGGATCTCTGTGAGTTCGAGGCCAGCCTGGTCTACAGAATACATTTCAGGACAGAAAGGGCTACACAGAAAACCTGTCTCAAAAAAACATTAAAAAAAAAAAGCCCCAGACAACCCCAAGCCCAAGGAAAACAGCCTGTCATGCTCCAACAACCCCACCCAACACAACAGGTCACCACCACTCTGGCCCCATAGTGACAGACTGTCTTATGAACTAATATCATCAGAGAAGGCAAGAGGCTATGGAAACTGTAGAGTGCTGGGCTGGCCACTCCACAGGACAGAGGAGATAAAGGCACTGTCCCAAAGCCCCCACCCTTAAGCTCTGTTTCTCTGAGAGCCTGTCAGTCCCTAGAGCCCCTCAGTCCCCATATACACTATTATCAAGCAAACCTGTTAAGATCCTTGGGGCAAAGGGATTAAAGGAGTCTGCCCCAGGGACAATGGGGGGCAGGGAAATGGGTAGAGGCCAAATGCAACCTGGCTGGTGGAGACGTGGGGTTGAGCACCAGAGAGGAACCAAGAAGGTAGAGGCAGAGCTGGGTGGTTCTGAGAGCCCTGTCCCCGTGACCACTACTTGCCCCTCCTGTGTTCTTAGCTTTGGAAACTGTAGTCCTGGGAGGCCAGGCTCTGCCAGGGCTTCTGGCTTCTGGCCAGTGCTTGCTCCATGACATAAGCTGACTTTCTCTGTTTTCTCTTCTCCTGGGGATACACAGCCTACCTACTGTGGGCCAGGCCGGGGCTGCAGGAGGACTTAGATGGGTCCCCAGCCAGGGTCCTCTCAACAACAGGCTCTGGGTGGGACTGTGGGATTAAGCATCATGGAAGTGGACTCTCCAGAACTTGATTTCTAATCTCAGCCTGGCTCTACTGCTCACTCTGGTGAGATCCTAGGACACAGTACCTCTCAAGCCTCACCCAGTCTTCACATTTGTGAAGTTACAGTAATCACAGAGACTGCTCAAAAGGGCCATAAAGGCTGATAAGAAAACATATGCACAGACCCTTGGGTACTCAAAAGGTACCTGTAGCACTGGGTCTTGGATCATAAACAAATACATTTTATCTATCTATCTATCTATCTATCTATCTATCTATCTATCTATCTATCCATCCATCCATCTATCTATCCATCCATCCATCTATTAGTGAGTGTGCATGCCATGTGGGGACAACCTTTGGGGAGTTAGCTTCCTCCTGTGACCTTGTAGTATCTGGGGATCGAACTCGTATCATCAGGCTTGCACACAGCACCTTTCCCTGCCAAGCTATCTTGTCGGCCTCAGAAAAATACTTTTGTTGTTATAATGAACACTATCCTTATTTGCATATGATATGATTCTATGCAAAGAGACCTTAACCACCCCTGAGAAGAATCTTAGAATGGATTGACACAAAGTGGCAGGATACAAAGTTAACAAAGTAGCTGGGACCAGTGAGATGGCTCAGCAGATTAAGGTGTTTGCTACACAAGTTTGAAGCCTAAATTCCCTCCCCAGGGGAAGGTTGGGTGGTAGTCTCAAAGAAATGTCCTGCACAGGCTCTGATATTTGAACACAGATCCCCAGTGGGTGCTGCTGTTTGGGAAGGATTAGGACGTGTGGCCTTGCTAGAGGAAGTATGCCACTGGGGGCTGGCTTTGAGGTTTCAAAGTCATGCACCATTGCTAATGTGTTCTCTCTGCTTGGCCACGGTGTGTTACCACAGCATCAGAAGAGGGACAAAATACACCTTGTAAAGGTGAAAGAATAGAATTTACTCCACAAAGTTGTCCATGTCTACGCTGTGACATGCATGCCCACATACATCATACACAGACACACACAACAGCGATAACACAGTAATAATAATAAGTTAGTAGCCTTTTTATATATTAGTGTTTCTCAACATGTGGGTCCAGACCCCTTTGTAGGTCAAATGATCCTTTCACAGGGATCGCCTAAGACCATCAGAAATGCCAGATATTTATATTCTAATTCATAACAGTAGCAAAATTGCAGCTATGAAATAGCAACAAAACTAATTTTATGGCTGGGAACCAAAACATGAAGGATTGTATTAGAGGGCCACAACATTAGGAAGGTTGAGAAGCAGTGTTATATAAGAGTAACGCGGCACAGACACGGGATGGTCCAAGCATGAAACAGTGAAGCCCACACTGTGAGCAGATCATCCCACTACAGTGGAGCCAAGTGCAAGACACAATCAGGAATAGGCTTTGGGGGACCGGCGCGGCAGATCGCCCCACTACAATTAAATCAAAGAGGTAGGCCTTTTGTTGGTGAGGTCACTGGCAAACGGGGAGCCTGGTCCTGTGCCTGAAGACCCTTCTGAGGGGTGAGAGGGTTCTTGGCCCACAGCAGGAGCCAGGAAACAGAGCGAGGGTGATTTGTAAGTGGAGCCCTTGGCCAGCAGGGAAACCTGATCCAGTTTTAAAAGACCCATTAGATAGCATCGATAGGGGGAGATGGGCAGGCGCCAAGGCAAGAATTCACCCAATAATCTGAAAAACATGAAAATACCAGAACCCAATGATATTACAACAGAAGTATTTGAACACCCTAACACAGAAGTGGAAAAAATTGACTTTATGAAAGCAATAGAGTCCCTTAAACAACATGTAAAAAATGCCCTTATGGAAATGGATGAGAAGTATAACAAAAAGTTTGAAGAAATGAGTAAATACGTACATGATACCCTGGGAAAACAAGAAAAAACAATCAAACAGGTAATCGAAACAGTTCAAGAATTGAAAACTGAAATGAAGGCAAGGAAGAAAACACAAACTGAGGACCAGCTGGATATGGAAAATCTAGGTCAATGAGCAGAGTCTACAGAAACATGCATAATCAATAGAATACAAGAAATAGAAGAAAGAATCTCAGATTCTGAGGACACCATAGAGAAAATAAACGCACTGATCAAAGAAAACAGCAAAGCTAACAAATTCTCAACACAAAACATGCAGGAAATATGGGACACAATAAAAAGACCAAACCTAAGAATAATAGGAATAGGAGAAGGAGAAGAGTCACAGCTCAAAGGCCCAGAAAATATTTTTAACAAAATTATGGAAGAAAATTTTCCCAACATAAAGAAAGATATTCATTTAAATATTCAAGAAGCATACAGAACACCAAACAGACTGAATCAAAGAAAAGCATCCCATTGCCATATAATAATCAAAACACAAAATATACAGGTTAAAGAAAGAATACTAAGAGCTGCAAAGGAAGAAGGCCAAGTAACTTACAAAGGTAAACCGATCAGAATTACACCTGACTTCTCTATGGAAACAATGAAAGCCAGAAGGTCCTGGATAGAGGTACTGCAGAAACTAAGAGACCATGGATGCAAACCCAAACTACTATACCCAGACAAGCTATTGTTCACTATCAATGGAGAAAACAAGACATTCCAGGATAAGAACAAATTTAAACAATACGTAGCCACAAATCCAGCCCTACAGAAATTAATAGAAGGAAAATTGCAACCCAAGGAACCCAACATTGCCAACACTGCCTAAAATAACTCAGGCATCTAGCGACCCTTCACCAGCACATCTCAAAGAAGGGAGACACACAAAACTCTACTACCAAAAACAATAAGAATAACCAAAGTAAACAACCACTGGTCATTAATATCACTTAATATTAATGGGCTCAATTCACCTATAAAGGCACAGGCTAAGAGACTGGATACGAAAACAGGATCCAACATTCTGCTGTTTGCAAGAAACACATCTCAACCACAAAGACAGGCATCTACTCAGAGTAAAGGGTTGGAAAAAGGTGTTTCAAGCAAATGGTCCTAAGAAAAAAGCAGGTGTGGCCATACTAATTTCTAACAAAACTGACTTCAAACTAAAATCAATCAGAAGAGATCAAGATGGATACTTTATACTCATAACAGGAACAATTCATCAGGATGATGTCTCAATCCTGAATATCTACGCCCCTAATATAAAAGCACCCACTTATGTAAAAGAAACATTACTAAAACTCAAGGCAGCCATCAAACCGTACACACTAATAGTAGGAGACTTCAACACTCCTCTCTCACCAATGG
>NW_026068021.1:2511693-2560734 GCF_014885135.2 Alexandromys fortis
AAAATAAAAACAGAATAACAACCATCTAAGGACGAAATCAGACAAATGCTCTCATTCACAACTGCCTCAAGAAAAGAAAAATCTTTGGAATAAACCCAACCAAGGAAATGGTCTCTATAACAACTTTTTTTTTTTAAACTTTTGTGTTTTTTTTTTTAAAGATTTATTTATTTATAATGTATACAGTGTTCTGTTTGTCTTCTTGCTGGCCAGAAGAGGGCACCAGATCTCATTACAGATGGTTGTGAGCCACCATGTGGCTGCTGGGAATTGAACTCAGGACCTCTGGAAGAGCAATCAGTGCTCTTAACCGCTGAGCCATCTCTCCAGCCTCCATCTATAACAACTTTAAAACACCTGGGATAATTGGGCACTGGTGGGGAGGAAAAGGTAGAAGGATCTCTGTGAGTTCAAGGACAGCCAGGGCTACATGGAGAAACCCTGTCTCAAAAAGTCAAAATAAAATAATAATGGCAACAATAAAATCTTTAACAAGTAAGATTGTGTGAGAAAAAAAGGACATTATGGGGAAAAGCAGAATTTTGAATGTGTCTACAAGGTTAGATGATGCTGGATCAACTTCATGATTTCCTTGTTGAAGTCAGATGCCAGGATGCGTAAGAAGCGAGTGAAGTCACCAATGCATGTGTGCTATTAACATGGACACAGCCATGCACAGGACCCCAGTGCATTAGCCCAAGGGAGTGACAAAGCCTTTCCTGAGTGAGGATCAGAGAGATTACAAAGCCTTCCTCTGGTCCAGTGTGTGCAGACAATGCCTATCATAGATTTCTCCCCCTGGATGTTTTATGGCCTGAAGACTGCTTGCTACAGATACTCCCTGCTCCCTTGTTTATTGGTTTGCAGTTACCCAGCCTTCTTGTTCATCTGTAAAAAATAAATAGACTGAGCTTCTGTGGGGCTTCAGCTCCGGCATGCGAGAGCCAAGCCTCCCAACCCAGTTTATGTGTTTGTCTTTTCTTCGTTCTCTCACTGCTCCAGTCAGGCTAATCCCCGGAGCATGCTGGATGTGGCAAGAATGTTCCTGGCTTTTTTGTTTTGCTGTTGTTGTTTGTTTCATTTTTACTTGTTTTAAGAGAAGGGTTCTCTGTGTAGTCCTGGCTGCCGTGAAACTCACTCTGTAGATCTCAAACTTTGAGTTTGAGGTTTGCTTCTGCCTCCTGAGTGCTGGGACTGAAGGCCTTGAATTCATGATCCTCCTGCTCTGACCAGCCAGGGACAGAATTAGAGGCATGAGCAACCAACCACATCCAGATGAGAATGTTTTTGTTTTAAAGAGGTCTATGATGGAATGTTTGGGTAGGGAAGTGTGCTGTACCTCCAAATGCTTCAGAGAAATGTAGTCGGAGCCCAGGGGAGTACAACAGTACACCAGACCTTAGTACAACTGGCTCCAGAATGGGAGTACCCTTCAGGCCATGAAACTCAGCATGTAGTCAGCACTACCCGCCAAAACTAAAACAAAGGCCTAATCCATCAAGGTCTGCAGTTCTGGGAAACTCTAAATGTACTAACCTTGCTTTTCGGCTTTTGTAATTCTGCTTCTGGCTAACTGCTCTTATTAACTGAAATATGGATGTGGTTTTAGTGCTTAAAAGCTCACCCTGAGAAAGGCTCAGGGCTACACTGGGATCCCAAACACCCAGTGTAGTTAGACAGTTTAATAGGGACTTTCTATTGGCTTAAGTACATATCTGAGTAGTCTTCTCTGGAGAGTACCCTACAATAGGGAGAGGGCAGAGAGGGCAAATATATGAGATTAAGAGGCCACTGGGTTCATGGCATTCCTGCAACCTCTCTATTGGTTTGAAGTCATTTCAAAATAAAAATAGAAACTATGTTTGAGGGTACACACCTTAAATCCCAGTACTCAGGAACCAGAGACAAGGGGATTTCTATGAGTTTGAGGCCAGCCTGATCTGTATAGTCGGATAGAAAGGAGGATAGAAGAAGGAGGGAAGGGGGAGGAGAGGAGGAGGGGTGAGGGAGGAAGAGGGGAGAGGAGGGAGAGAACTGAACTTACCACAGCATGGGTGATCCTCAACAACATTGAGCCACACAAAGAAGGTCACACACCACACACGCGTGACTACACTGACATGGAATGTCCAGAAGCCAGAGTCAGAAGTAGAGTAGCAGTTGATAGGTGTGGGGGAATCTATGTGGATTGTATAGCCGAAAAGGACTAAATGCCCCCTCGATTATTTACTTGAAAAGGAGGAATGGGGAAAATAATATAATTATATTTTGATTTTTAAATTTAAGGTGAAATTTTGAACCACAAGGTGGTGGTGCACTCATCCCAACACTCAGGAGCTGAGGCAGGAAAACTTCAAGGCTAGCCTGGGTTAAATGGGGAGACACTATCTCAAGGAAAAAAGTGAATTTTCTGTGGTGCTAATTTCACTTCGGTTTTTTTTTTTTTTTTTTTGTGTGTGTGCATCAGATGTGGTCTTGTGTGTATAAGTGCTTGGGGAGGCTGGCATCTGTGTCTTTTTAACTGTTCTCCACCTTTTTGTTTTGGTTTTGGTTTTTCGAGACAGGATTTCTCTGTGTAGCCCTGGCTATCTTAGAACTTGCTTTGTAGACCAGGCTGGCCTTAAACTCAAGAGATCTGCCTACCTCTGCCTCCCAAGTGCTGAGATCAAAGACATGCGCCACCACACTCAGTCCCTCCACCTCATTTTTTAAAACATGATCTCTCACTAAACCTTGAGCTCACCAATCTGGCTAGATCAGCTAACCATGGAACCCCAAGGATCTTTCTTTCTGTCCCCACCACACTAGTGCCAGGATTACCAACACTCACTACCATGCCCAGTTTTCCCCTTGAGCTGGGTTAGAATTCAGGTCCTTATGCATGCACAGCAAGTAGTTACTGAGCTGTCCCTAGAGCCCTTTGCCTTGATGTTTCAGCATAAGCTGTCTTTTGAAGATTTATTTTTATATTATGTGTATGGGTGCTTTGCATGTTTATGTATGTGTGTGCACCACAGGCATGCTGGGTGCCCATAGAAGCTAGACGGTGTCCGATCTCCTGGTACTGGAGTTTACAGAGGGCTGTGAGTCACCACATGGGTGCTATCTCTCCAGCCCCATGCGCTGTCCTCTGCACTGCTCAGTCACACGTATACACATGTGAAGCACCAGCCCTGCCCTCCCTACTCAGCCCATCTTCGCAGGTGACATATGACTTTACTATTGTGTCTGAACACTGACACCTGGTGTGCACTGTTAAGCAGTCCATGACCTCAGTGCTGATTCACCCCAAAGGCAGCTTTGCCAATGCACCCCTCCCCTGAGCTCTGAGCCCCAGTGGGCAGCCCTTGGCAGGGATGAATGTCTACCCACATTTTGGATTGTTGGCTTGAATGTAAACACCCCGCCTGAGCATCATCTCACAGACCACCTCACTAATCTCGCTAGTGACCAACAGGGACATTATGTCCATCTCACAAAGCCTGGCTTTAGATTCCTTCTAAGTGACAGCCAAAGGCAAAAATTTCTAAGGTGTGGATAGCTGAGTGTTGAGTCTTTCTCTCAAGAAAAGTCCCTGGTAATGGCAGCATGTGCTCCACCCTGCGGCCAGCAATCACCTGAAGTTTCTGAAATCAGACCTGGCATGCTAATGTGGCCTGCAAAGTCTCCTCACATTCTGTCTGTCCAAAGTGCTGAGACACTTTGGTGTCTCAGCAGACCTCAGTGGAGCAGACAGCCCCAAGGAACTCATGCAGTTTCTGTTAATAAATGGAAATTGGGGGGTTGAGGCAGGAGAATTGTTCAAGTGCAAGGCTAGCTCGCCTGGGATACATAGTGAAGTACCAGGTACATAGTGAAGTACCAGGTAAACCAGGGCTAGATAGTGAGATTCAAAAAGTATTTTTTTTTTTTAAAAAAAAAGCTAAGCAGATAACTCTAGTCAGTAGTCATCATGCAAGTTTAAGGACATGAGCTCGATCCCCAGAACCTGAACATACCCCAAAGTGGGGCATGGTGGCACACAATTCTACTCCCACTTCGTGGGAGGCAGAGGCAGGAAACATCCCCGGGGTTCACTGGCTAGCCAGCCAAATCTAATAAATGAGCCCTTGATCTCAATGACAGTCTGTGTCTCAAAAACCAAGAACGGGGCTGAAGAGATGGCTCAGCAATTAAGAACACTGCCTGCTCTTCCAGAGGTCCTGAGTTCAATTCCCAGCAACCACATAGTGCTTCACAACCATCTGTAATGAGATCTGGTGCCCTCTTCTGGCCCGCACACATACAAGCAGGCAGAACACTGTATACATAATAAATAAATCTTAAAAGGGGAGGGGGGCTTGCAAGATGGCTCTGTTTAACTACTGTTAAACCTGAAAACCTAAATTTGATCCCTGGAACACATGGGGCGGAAGAGAAACAGCTCCAGCAATTTTTCTCTGACACACAGACGCACAGACATACAGACACACACACACCAGCTCCAGCAATTGTTCTCTCTCTCTCTCTCACACACACACACACACACACGCACACACACACAGTTGTGTAGGAAGTGCTTGTCAGCTCAGCTCTGCCCCGATGTACCTCTTGATTGAGTGAATGCCTCGTGTCCTCTAGTCTCACCTGGTCCCCCACTTTGTGGGCAATGACGGTGGCTCCTTCCTCCAGTTCTGTACTGTTGAGTGGGCGGATCCGAAGAGCCACCTGTGGACAGGGCACAGGCAGCACCAAGACCCTCAGCGGACTCCATTTTCCATCCACCTGCCTTACCCTCACTCAAACCTAGACCCTACTTGCATGGAGCTGTTCCTGCCTCCCAGAAAGGCTCTGAGGAATTGGTGGTGACATCATTGTCATGGAACAGAGGAACAGCTTGCCCAAGGTCACACAGCTGTCTTAACTGTGATCAGAAAGAAAACACACCTGCATCTTCCAGTCCAGTCCTCTATGAGCATTCAGAAGAGGGAACCTGGGCTTTGCATGTCCCTCAATTCTGCCCAGCCCATGTGTAAGGGTATCTTTGATGGGTATATTTAGATGACACAGGGGCCAGTCTCTGTCTTAACCAGTCACAGGAGCTAGTGGGGTTCTAAGTAGCCTGACAAGTGGGTCAGGATGAGGGCTGCCCCACAGCTGGGGTCATAGTCCAAACCCCAGGCTTTCTGAGGATGGAGGATTGGACAAGGTCAGGGTGAGAATGTATGTGAACCACTGGGTCCCAGGAAAGTAGGAACCAGGAGTGGGACACGTCCCTAAAAGGGCACACGAGACCTGGTCCATGGCAAATAAAGGGTTTAAGGTTTCTTGGCAGGGGTAGAGGCAGGAAGGGGCTGGAGTTAGCAGAGGACATGAGTGAGGGTACTCACCATGAGCTGCTGATCCTTGGGTTCCATCTCCCTCAGGGCTGGGCTGCCCCGAGCTGGAGAGGGGTCTGTGGTCTGGTGGGAAGGCATACTACAAGTCAGAACTCCTGGAGGGCCCTCAGCTAACCTAGCAGAGTCGGAGGCAAGGAGATCTTCCCAGATCAGCCCCGCCCTGCTCCCCAGGCTCACTCTGGTGACATCAGCTGGGTCCCCAGAGATGGAGCTGGGCCAGCATTGAGCTCATTTACTAACCTGGTGTCACCCCTACCTGAAAGCCCTCATGGTTTGAGTAGTTCAAGTAGTGAGACAGACCTCTCAGATGGCATCATATGGGGACCATGACAAAAACACTGTTCACCCTGTCTCTATGTTCCTCTTACGCCACAGAAGCCTCTGGTCTAAGGATAAGTCCATTTGACAAAACCCTGCAGTGTGGCGCCCAGAAGCAATGATCACCCACACAGGGGCTACCTCACAGCAGCAGGTCAGCGCTTGTGGCTTCCCACTCAAGGGGACAAAAGAGCAACAGCAGAAACCAAATAAGCCAATTTCAGCTGTCAGTAACCTTGCCAGGGTCTTTCATAGATGACCAATTTCTGGTGAATTTCCAGTCTTCAGTGTCTGTCTGGACACTTGAGAGGGATTAAGGATGAAACTGGTAGATTTACTGCTTCACCTCTTCCACTTGGATCCCTGGGGGACATCCTGTTCTGTGAACTCCACAGCCTGGCCAAAGAGACTGCACCACCAACCCGGGGTGGCACAAGCTATTAAGAGCCAGGTTTGGGAACTGGAGAGGTGGCTCAGCAGGTAAAGGCACCTGCCATGAAGGCTGACAACCTAAGTTCCATCCCTGGGAACTACACAGAGGAAGGATAATTCAACTTCTACCAAGTTGTCCTCTGACCTCTGTATGCATATGGCACAAAGTATGCAAAGGCAAACAAAACGTATCTCTCAGAGCCAGGCTCAGGAGCTGTTTAGTGGGCAGAGGCACTTACAAGTCTGGAAAGACCTAAGTTCAATTCCTAGGATACACACAAAAGAAGTGCTTCCTGCAGGTTCCCCTGACCTTCATAAGCATGCACAGCACTAATTTGTGCACTCGTGTGTGTGCATATACAAACACATACACACAATACTATGAAAGTAAAACTATTTAGAAAAAGGGGTAGAGCTGGGCGGTGGTGGCGCACGCCTTTAATCCCAGCACTCGGGAGGCAGAGGCAGGTATGGATCTCTGTGAGTTCGAGGCCAGCCTGGTCTACAGAGGATATCCAGGACAGACGCCAAAGCTATACAGAGAAACCCTGTCTCGAAAAACAAAAAAATAAAAAGAAAAAAAAAAAATAAAGAAAGAAAAAGAAAGGAAAAAAGAAAGGAAAAAGGGGTAAGCTCAGAGGTTAGGAGCACTGGCTGTGGAAGAAGAGGTCCTCCTGAGTTCAATTTCCAGCAATCACATGGTGCCTCACAACCATCTGTAATGAGATAGTGCCCTCTTCTGGCCTGCAGGCAAACATGCAGACAGAACGCTGCATACATAATAAATATATCTTAAAAAAAAAAAAAAGAGTCCACACCTTTAATCCCAGCACTAAGAAGGTAGAGGCAGGCGGATCTCTGTGAGTTTGAGCCCAGTCTGGCTTACAGAGCTAGTTCCAAGATAATCAAAGCTGCCCCTACCTCAAAAAACCAAAACACCTGAAAATATGCTCTGTGTGTGCCTTTTTCATCTCACTGCTGTGAAACTGGAAGAAGGTGTTTAAAGAACATGGAAGTGGCCAATAGGTGGGTCAAGCTGCTGAAGGTCTTGCAACCATGATGGAACCTCAGAGAGTCCAAAGGAATAAAGAACCTAAGACCCAGGAGGAAAAGTGAACTACCTCCCAAGAATGATGCACGCAAATCACTGATCTCTGTCCTCTGCTGGAGGTACATGCTCTGCAGGCACAACATGGCTGTAAGCCCAGCCTGAGGTGACTCTCTGGTCACAAAAGATGCAGAGCAGGTGGGAGCCTGAGAGAAGCAGGTTGCATAGAGCTTGGTCACAGCTCACTCTGGGTAGAGCCCATCTATACCAGTATGCTGTCTTCACTACTGGACACTAGGTAACTACAGAGGTGTGTGTCTAAGTGGCTGACCCCCTCTGTACCTGTTTTCCAACTTATCCAGGTCTGGGAAACCTAAAGGACTCTGTCAGGGTAAGATGAATATTTTCTCACAGAAACAGATGGAAGACATTGCATCTGGGATCTGGTACACTAGCTCCTGGCCAGATTTCAGACAAGCTCTCAACAAGCCAGGTGCAAGTGTGCAAATACCCTCACCATTGGGAGCAGGAATGGCAGGCCTCAAGGCCATTACAAATTGCAAAAAGACAACACTTTCACACAGGGTTGCTTTTATTCCCACATCCAACCTGCACAGAGGCCCTGTAAAATCTGAACAGGCGCAAGGTGTTGGGGTGCCTCCAGATCTACTGGCACACGTCAGTGGTGGGCGTGCAGTCCCCTTGAAGGTCTCCAGGACACAAGCAGGGACAGTGAGTCTGTGAACGGGAACTCCACTGAGCTGCAGGTAGAGGCTCTGGAAACACCACGGGCAGCAGGAGTGAAAGGAGCGACCAGGAGAACTGCAGTGAGGCCCCACAGCAGACACGGCATAAAAACCCAAACAGGGCAAGAAAGAGTGGAGCCTCAAGTGTCCCCACTGTGGACCCAGGGGCTGAAGGCACAGAGCTGTGTCGGGATGGAAGAACCCCGGGCGCACTCGCAGTCCAGAGAAAGAAAGCACAATGAGAAGCCAGCCCAAGGCTCTCTGTGAAGGGTGGCCTCGGATCCTGGGCACACACAGTGACACTGCAACAGATGAGCCACATTTAGTCAGCCACAAAGCAAGGGGAAAACAGCTGGACTCTTCACTGACCACACTCCAGGCCATGGGGAGGCCTCAGATCAGTCAGTAGCACCACCATCACCCCGAGGCTTAGTACCACACACAGGCACTCACTCCTGTACTGTGGCCTGTACCAACACTACCAACACTGGGTGACAGTACTGTGCCCGATCCTCCTTCTTGTAGCACTGCCCTCATGCCAGCCTCCACTTCTTCCCAAGCTCCCTACCAACCACCACCTTCCTGGGTGTCTTCTATGCTGTGGTCTAATTCAGCAGGCACCCACTGCTCTCTTCACACTCACAACTCTTACCACAGTGCTGAGGTCACTCCTGACTTCCTAGAGGAATAACCTCTTCAGTGACAAAAAACTCGATGGTCTCCTCCTCCCAGTCATCCACATTGCTGTCCAGCTCATCAGTGTCCACCCCTAAGACGACAAAGAGCAGGTTGACCCCTGGTGGCTGCAATGTCAGCTGCAGGGCTCTTTAGTCCACACCCTTGAGGGACCACTCCACTTGCAGACACGCCCAGAAACTTGGTTACCTCCCCGTAGTTCTAGACGTTCGTTCTTCTGCTTCATGTAGAGTTCCTGGGCCATTTTTCGGTATTGCCGGAAGTCCTCCATCATGGTCCGCCTTCTTTCCACTAGTTCCTATCATGTGGGGAAGGTTGTAGGGATGAGGACACATTTGCTCAACCACAAACCACAGCCACCATCCTCTGTGTCTAGCAACCACTGTTGAAGTTTAGAAGAGGACGAGCAGAGTCTTGTATTCCAGCTCTGTTGTGCTGGGCAAGCCTTACATAGAACCTCCTTAAGTGGGACCCTCATTTCTCTTCTAGATCCTAGAACCTCCTGCTTCTATCAAGGAAAAGCCAGCTTCTACCCAGTGTTAGTGGGCACTGGTTCCATGCACCAGTGCTGGCCCTGTTGCCCATTACTAACTGCCACCTCACACGTGGGAGAACAAGCCAGATCAGGTTCCTGGCACACCCTTCTCACTACTGCCCAGGCCCAGACAGGGATGCGCGCCCATTAGCATCCCCTCAGGCTCACCTTTGAAGCTTTGGACTGGCTCAGGCGATCCTTCTGCTCGAAGATCTTAGAGTATTTCTTCAGATCCTTTTTAATTTGCTGAAACCAAGACAAGTCTCTTAGGACTGAACCGCGACTGCTGTCTTCAGATGCCAGTGTACACCGACAGCCTCCAGGACTAAGAGGATTCAGCCCCAGGGCACTAGCATGACCGGCTGGGGAGTCTCATCTCATGGAGACAATTCCTAAGGTGAGTCACTCCCAGTTCTGACCTAAGACCACAAGCCTATCCCATCACCTAACCCCGCCTAGCTCTTCCAATTCTACTAGGGCTTATTTATAGCCTGTGTGGCTTAGTCAGACTCCTGGGTTTTCTGGGGAGTAGGGAAGAGACAGGAAGAATAAGGTTATCTTTTACTATACAGGAGAGTCTGGAAGAACCCATGATCCTCCTGAGCTTGCAGGTATTGCTAAGCCTGCAACTTTAGAGTTAGTGCCTGACCTTGATCCAGGTCAGGTCTCATTGGCCTTACATCTCTTCAGACGCCCTCTCCATGTCCTACCTCCACTCCCCATTCACTGCCCCTTTCCAGTCACAGGACAAATGCCTTATTTCCTTCAGTGCCACAACTCCACCCATACCCCCAACCAAGCAGAGACCACAGACCTTTATCTGATCCTGGCTGAGGAGCGTTGGGGGCCTTGGTCTCCAGAGCAGCTGGCAGAAGCGATCCTTGTTGTTCTTCTGGAGAAGGCGTCCTTGGAAGGTCCACAGCCAATAAGCATTATCCACCTAGACAGGACAGTGGGGTCCATCACGCAAAATGTGCAAGGCCACCATGACATCTTTACTCTTAGTAGCCAGAGCACCAACCTGTACTCAGCACACTGTAAACACAAAACCTGCACCTGACTGTGCTCATCCTCCGGCAGGGAAGGTGATGAGCAAACACAACGATCTAAGAAAACCATGTCAATAGCAGTCAGCAGGTGCTCCTCCCACCTGCAGGCCTGAGACAAGAAAACTTCCCCAGCAGTGCCAACTACTGACAGCACCAGCCACAGCTTAGCCAGCTAACCTTGTCTTTCCCAGCAAGACTCAACGAAGCACTGCCTCAACCCAAATGCTGGGCTCTGGAAGTTTTGTAGACTGAACAGAGTGGCCCCACATGGGACTTAAGAGTTTCACACACCCCCATTTTGGTGTGGGGGGGAGGGTTCCGGGGGATAGATCCCAGGACCTTCTGCATGGTGAGTGTTACGCACTGGCACCCCCGGTCCTGTAAGATCCTAAACAAGGGGTTAGAGAGATGACTGAGCAGTTAAGAGCACTGACTGATCTTCAGAGGACTTGGGTTCAATTTCCAGCACCCATATGGCAACTCACAACTGTTTCTAACTCCAGTTTCAGGAGATCCTATACCCATACCAATGCACATAGAAAATGAATTAATTAAAAAAATCCTAAACTGGGCATGGTAGCGCACACCTTTACTCCCAGCACTTTAATTCCAGGCAGAGGCAGGCAGATCTCTGTGAGTTCCAGACCAGACTGGTTTGGTCTACAGAGCTAGTTCCAGGACAGCCAGCGCTACACAGAAAAACCCTGTCTCGAAAAACCATAAATACATCGATCAGTCAATCAATCCTAAACAAGTATTGGGATGGGCCATGCTGCACTGACATCTGGGAGGGCATCACATCCTATGATGAACATAGAGAATGCTATTCCAGACACTACCCAAAGCCATCTGGGAAGCAACAGCTCTTTCTCACCAGCTGGAGCCCTTTGAGCTTACAGGCTTTGTTTGCACAGAATGGCTCAAGTGTCCACCCATCGGTAAACACAGAAAACAGTCTGCCTTCAGGAGGGATAGCAGCCCATGCTCTGGCAGTTGACCCCTCTGGATCAGATGGGTTCCCTAAGCCGCAAAGGCTTTTAAGTAGTATCCTCTCACCCAGGGTCCCTGGATACAATGATCCCAGTTTGTCACCAGCCTTGAGAGACTTCATTCCTGGAGGGCCCAGCATCTGCCACCTACCTTATGGCTCCACCACGACACAGAGGTGACCACATAGCGCCCGGTTGGGTCCCACTCAACATCAGAGGCCATGTAATGTTCTGCAATGTTCATGACAGTGCAGTCTGAAGTGTCGACAAACGCCAAGGCACCATTCATGCTGTGGGATGACAAGGCAGCTGCATCCCACAATCACCCTGCATCTCCACCCTGAGAGGTCCAATGCCCCTAACTTCCACTGAGTCACAAGGGTGGGGAAAGAGCAAGGACCAAGATGCCCACTCTCTGCTGGGCTGTAGCTCCCTGGACTTTAACCCTATTGTCCTCACAGTGACAAATTTCATGAGACTGGGATCAGGACATGATGTGCACGAGTGATCTGTGGCATCTAGAGAAGGTGGTACCTGAAGAAGCCTCCAGAGCTATGGTAACATGCACACCACAGTGGGAGCAATCCACGCAGTCCTTCCCACCAGAGGTCGAGGCTGGATTTGCTCACTACTCCTATGTGCTCAGATGGAATGCAGGGGAGCAAGAAAAAGGCACCCCAACCACAAAGGGCAAGGCTGCCTCCAGCTAAGCATCTGTCCCACTGGAAGACACGGGATTCACAGGAGAGAACGTAAGGCTATGATCACAGAAGAGCTGTCATCTGCAAGTCACTACTGCGATCAGCCTGGTTTGGCCAGAGGCTCAGCTGTGACCATTATCAAGTGAGATGCTCCATCTCAACACAAACCCTAAGGAGGCAGGGTGTTGCTTGCCATAGTGGGCAGGGCCCCGACCCACCTCCTCAGCCCGGCCAGCACCACAAACTGTCCCTGGGGACTCCAGAAGATGGTGTTTGCTTGCTGCTTGTCAAACATCTCTGCAAGAAAAGCAAGTACCTATGAGGGGACTGTGCCAGTGCCTCTCTAGCTAAGACAGTGCTACCCTTGAGGAGGGCTGGCAAAGACAAGTCCACATACCCACTGGTCACCTTAGGAGAACTACTTTAAAACAACTGCTCCATTCAGTTAGAAATGAAGTCATGAAGCATGCTTAAGGGTGATGGGTGCTGACTGGTATAGAAGTATGGTGGATACTGTTTTCAACTTCACATGCAACTGGACAAAGAATGCACTTACAGTAACTATAGCAGTGACTCATCTCTGGAGTCCTTGGTGTTTACCAGACTTCAGAGACCTGACTTCAATAACACCAAGGCTAACCTAATCAAGTCACCATTTCAGTGTTCTCACAGAACCTCAAGCTTATCATCTTCCCAATCACCCAAAGCTGGCAAAGCAAATCGGGTGACTCCCCAGGTCACTCCTTGCCTACACCTTCAGACCTCTCTTAGCCAGCCACCTGCCTTCAAACAGGGCATTAACATCTGGGTATCTCCTTGGCCACAGGACTCAGAAGCAGTAGAGTAAAAGGGGGGCGAAGTCCTAGCACTACAGCCATATTGGTTCTGATGGGGCAAGAGTCTCACATTCTGAGAGCTACAGACAACTGTCCCATCTAGCTCCAATGCACAATGAAGCACCGACTGAGCCTAGTGCTGACAGCCCGAAGAAAGACATACCACACACAGTCAGGAAACAAACAGCACCTTTCCTGTTGTTGTTATAATGTTTGCAACTGTCCACATTTTATACATCTAAGAGAATCAACAACATAATCGACTTTGCAACACAGCCAACTGATTCTATCACAAAAAATTAGACCCAGGTAAAGGGAAAGCACACTTCACGGGTCTCAGAAGTCCAAGTCCAAGAAAGCCCTGGCACGACTGTTACAGCACAGGGAACAAGGTGCTGGCTTCCTAGAAGAAGCATATGGAACACAGCCTGGGGCAACCCTGCAGATCCACCCCAATGAGGGCAACACTGCGTAGCTTGGCTTGCCTTGAGCCCGAAACTCGCTGACTTGTGTGGGCTGTCATGACACAAGGACAAGAGTGAGCAGCAGTAGCCCTTGGGGAGCCCGAGCAAAGATACATGCTGTCTCCATGTCAAATGGGAGAGTGTCTTTTAATTACATGAGGATATATGTGTTCCCTCTGTTCCAAGTAACCCCAACCTTAGCATCCTGCCTATCATCTGACCCACACTGGCAATCCAAGCCTCTGAGAAGCTCTCTACAGGGAGCCTGGGGGCAGACTGCTTACTGATGAGTTCGATCTTCCCGTTGCTCTTTACATGGTAGAAGGAGACGGATATCCGAGGGGCCTCGCCATGAAGCACAGCAAACTTACTGCCATTGGGTTCCCAGGCAAAGGCTATGATGGTTTCTACAATCAAGAACAAGAGAAGTCAGTGGCTGTCATCTGTCACAGCAACATCTTCAATTATGAAGATCTTCACTCAACTGGAGATAAGCACCCTGAAACCCGCAATTCACTATAGATCAACTGACAGCAAAAGCAATCAAACAGAGGCCAGATTTAAAGGTAGCAGGTTTAATCTGCTTATGATGCTGTGTTAGTAAAAAGTCAAGGCTGGACCAGAACTTATACTCTTCCAGCCCTGGCCTCCTGCATATTAAGATCATAGGCTTGTGCCACCACACTGTCATCCCTTACTCCAAAAAAATAAAAGTAAAATGAAAGGCACAAACACTTTGCCAGACAAAGGCAGAAACTATTTGACTATTCCAGCAAAGGGGGGAAGTTAGAGGGAAAATAAAGTACATCAATCTTTCTTCTGTTAAAAAAAAAGGTGAGGGTGGGCATAGTGGCACACGCATTTAATGCCAACACTTGTGAAGCAGAGGCAGGTGGGCTCTATGAGTTCCAAGTAGTCAGGATATACATATACGCAGACCCTACCACCATCCACTAAAAACAAAAAACAAAAAAATTAAACTTAAGAAAATAAAATAAAAAACTGAAAGCCAAGCCTGGTGGTACAGCCGTATAATTCCAGCCCTTAAGAGGTTGAGGCATTAAGATTAGGAGTTCAAGACCAACGGGCTATAGAACAAGACTCTTATTTAACAGAAACAAAATGACTGGAACTGTAACCAGCAAGTTAGTCATTCAAGGAGATTTCCAGGCACGTGCACCTGTAACCCTAGCACAGGAAGGCAGACAGGAGGATCCCTGCAGCTAGCCAGCCTAACCCATGTGCTCCAGGTCAGTGTCATCTGGGTTGACTACTCCTGCTGTCACTCCACTTTGGTAGACTGCTTAAGTACCTGGCTCATGCAGAGCTGTCCGAGACAAGGGCACGAAGGCCCTTCCTGCTACACGGAAGCTTACCTTTCATCTCAACAACATCGACAGGTACCTGCTTCTCCCTCATTCGGAAGATTTCAAAATTTGTGACAACACCCTGTTGATAAGAAGAAAAAAAAAGAAGGGTAACATTCTGGAGGAATAGGGAGCACAACTGGACAAGCTAACAGAAGGTGGCGCTCAGTCCCCAGCACATCTACATCCCTAAAGCTGGCGATAAAGCTGCCACAATGACAGCATAGTCCAAGTCCATGCTGAAGCACATCTATCAGAGTTCTCAGGGTCTTCTAGTCCATCAAGGGGACCACAGGACTCAACACTGTGGAGCAACCTGCACCATGACCTTCAGGCAGCACCACTTCCAACAGCAGTCCCACTACTACTCACTCACCAGTTAATGTGCGTCCATCAACATGTGGATGGATGTGTGTTGGAATAGTAGTCAACCATGAAAAGAATGGAATGAAATGCTGACACATACTACAATATAAATGGGATTGTTTAAAAAAAAAAAAAAGTGGGCTGGAGAGATAGCTCAGAGGTTAACAACACTGGCTGTTCTTCCAGGTCCTGAGTTCAGTTCCCAGCAACCACATCTGTAATGAGATCTGGTGCCCTCTTCTGGCCTGCAGGCATACATGGAAGCTGAACACTGTGTACATAATAAATAAATAATCTTAAAAAAAAAAAAAAGATGGGGGAGACAGGAGAAATGGCTCAGTGATTAACAGCACTGGCTACTCTTGCAGAAGACCTGGGTTCAAATCTCAGCACCCACATGGCAGCTCACCATGGTCTGTAATTCCAGTTCCAGGGTATCTTAATGCCCTTTTCTGGCCTCCAAGAGCACTGTAGAGACATACATGCAGCTGACAAGACACTCATGCACTTAAAACACCCCCTCTAACTGGCATACAAACTTGCTTTCATTGTTAATAATAAAGGCATACACATGCACATATCAAAGAGTTATCTTAAAATAACATTATTATCGCTTATGTTGGACTTGAATATGTACTACTCTGTGTACATATTTGCCTGGGGTCATACAAAAGTTTCTCAGGTGAAATTCAATTATAAAAGTCAGTTTAAGAAGCCTTTAAGGGGCTGGAGAGATGGCTCAGAGGTTAAGAGCATTGCCTGCTCTTTCAAAGGTCCTGAGTTCAATTCCCAGCAACCACATGGTGGCTCACAACCATCTGTAATGGAGTCTGGTGCCCTCTTCTGACGTGCAGGCGTACACATAGACAGAATATTGTATACATAATAAATAAATAAATAAATAAATAAATATTAAAAAAAAAAAAGAAGCCTTTAACCAGCCGAGCAGTGGTGGCACACACCTTTAATCCCAGCACTCGGGAGGCAGAGGCAGGCGGATCTCTGTGAATTCGAGACCAGCCTGGTCTACAAGAGCTAGTTCCAGGACAGGCTCCAAAACCACAGAGAAACCCTGTCTCAAAAAAACAAAACAAAACCAAAAAAAAAAAAAAAAAAAAAAAAGAAGCCTTTAACCAGAACACTCTCTATGACCAGACAGCCGACTGTATCAACAATAAAGTACCCTATGAGTCTATGCAATAAACCAGCAGTTTATTAATACCTCCCAAACAAACAAAAAACAAAACAAAACAAAACAAACAACCAAACAACAAAACCCTGCAGGAGCTGAAGAATGCTGCAGAAAATCCACATTAGGTTGCAACCACCCAGCCAAGTGACTCCCAACCAACTCTAACTCCAACTCTAGGAATCTGAAGCTCTCTTTCTGCATCCTCAGGCACCTGCATACCTATACCCAAGCACGCACACAAACAAAAACAACTCGTCAAAAGCAGCAGTTCACTTAGATGTAACTCCCATGACAACTACTCACCTGTGTGCCTTTGGGAGTCCTGTCCACTTTCACACACAGGTAATCTCCATTTTTCTGCCAGTGCAACTTGCAGTCGACCACATTGAACAAATTCCTCACTCGGATCTCCTGTCTGGTGGGGAGCTGCATCAGGGTTACCCTAGCTGGAATATCTTTGTCTTCTGGCACCCAAAACGCAATGATGTTACCGCCCGGAGACCAAGAAAAGTCTCTGTAAGACAAAGGGATTAAAGTTTATGCAAAGAACAGGTGGTCACAGAACTGAGCAGCAGGAGAGAACACACTTACTCTTAAAAGCTCTACGTTGGCAGACTGGCCACTACACACCAGCCCTGCACACTGCACAGTACAGCCTGCAGTTGTCCTAACCCTGGGGGGCGGGGTCGCATGATCACACTGCTGTGACAGCAAGGACCTAGGCATACAGATGCTGCTCATCGTAGCCAGCTCTCAATGCAGACCAGCCCTATATTCAGCCACTACATGACATTGCTCTTTACAAATATAATTCAGGCTGATGACTCTGGCTGCAGGGTATGTAAAGGTCAACCAAGGTGCCAAAGGGGAAGACTACAAGTCAGAAGGCGGGCGGTAGGACAAGTAAACAATGCCTTCTCCTCTATTAATGATCCCACAGGGCAGACACTGTGACAGTGAAAAATGTCTAAACATGCCATACTCTCATTTTGCATTTTTTTTTTGGTTGAGAAGGTCGGCTGCCTAGATTGGTCTCCAGCTTATAGGCTCAAGCATCCTCCCCGCTCCTTCTCCTCCTGACAAGCTGGACTGCAGAAGCCTACCACCACATCCAAACTTGATTTTAAACCTATTGAAGATCAGTGTATGTGTTTTTCAAATGAGACCCAGGAACATAAAAAAAGGACATACCAGTGTCCTCTGGGCTGCTAAGTGTTCACCACCCCAGCTCCCAAGGACTTCAGATAAATAAGACAGAATGAACTGCAGTTCCTTGTCATGTACCCAAGTCTCACCCCATAGAACACAGCAGCAGCAGGGAAGATCTTCTGAAAGCCTTCTGAAGAGGATAAAGTCACTGTGCACAAGTCTCCACACTGTACTTACTCCGCTGGGCAACACTCTTTGACCTTAGTGTTTTTATTTCTCTGCCCCTAGTTTTTTATTTCTGTGCCAGTGAGCCGGGGTCACTACTAGCATCCCAGTGTTTGCAGAAACAGGCAAGCAAATACTTGTTTTAAGTGCTTAACTGAGTGCTCTTAACCTCTGAGTCAACTCTCCAGCCTGATACTCTTAAAAATTAAAAACTCAGCTGGGCGGTGGTGGTGCACGCCTTTAATCCTAGCACTCAGGAGGTAGAAGCAGGTTTTGTGAGTTCGAGGCCAGCCTGGTCTACAAGAGCTAGTTCTAGGTTAGACTCCAAAGCTACACAGAAACCCTGTCTCGAAAAAACAAAAAAAGAAAAAAGAAATTGAAAACTCAGCTGCAGCCAGGCGATGGAGGCACACACCTTTAATCCCAGAACTCAGGAGGCAGAGGTAGGTGGATCTTTGTGAGCTAGTTCCCGGATAGCTAGGACTATCAGAGAAACACTGTCCAAAAAAAACCACCAGCTGCAATGGCCTGAAGGTCTGTTCATGTGCTCAACAAACGTACAGTGGAACTCAAATATAGTAACCATAGGTGAGGCCCTTGTGAGGTAAATCGGTCTTAAGGAAGGGAAGGGGGACCCAGTGAATGCCTTTTGAAGGTTCCTTCTAACCATTTTTGAGAGACACCATCCACTGAAGAGAAAGCCCCCATCAGACAGAATCTACTAGCTCAACTTGGACTTCCAATTTCAAGAGGGAAAGAGACATTTCTGTTGCTTGAAGGTAACCATCCTGTGTTGTTATAGCAACCAGAGCATATTGACACTGACTTTACAGAAACTTTCACTTACTTTATTCCAGAGATCTTCAAGCTCTTCTTGTCCAAAAGGCCCATAGACTGCCCATGAGTGGGGGAAAATAAAAACAGTTCAGAAAAGTCAGGGCCATGTTAACTCTATGTACCTCTTTTTACACTTATTTTGAAGACTGGAGCATATGTCAGAGCACTCATACAGGCCAGAAGACAATGTGCAAGAGCCGAGTTCTTGGCTTCCATAGTGCAATGTTGTCAGGCTTGATGACAAGTACCTTACCCACTGAATCATCTTGTCAGCCCTCTCCCCCCCTCTTAACAGTGTAAGATTCTGCTGAATCTAGGGAACATTACAAGCATGAAGGCTAGGTAAACAGCAACAAACATCCAAACAACTTCAGTAGGAGCCAGGACAGGAAAATCCAGACTTTCACCCAGCACAGGAAGGGTTGCAAGGGCACTGGAGTTGGCATTTATTTAATTGGGCAGTAGGTTTACCAAAGCCCTGCCTCCCTTACTACAGTACAGATTAAGCAAGCACTAACTATATCCATACTGAAAAGTATAGCCATGCACGCATCCAACTATTCATGATTTGTCTTCTAGAACACAAAAACTGCCACGGAAGCTCAGCAATAGTAGTGCAGTTTCCTAGCATGCAGGATTCTAGTCCAATGCCCAGAGAAACTCGAAAACAAAACGAAACTCACAGGTGTTTCATAGATGCTGAGAGTATCCAGAGTCATTCTTGCAAAGAATTTGCCATCATGGCTCCACCTGTGGAGAAAAGCAGTGCCAGGCTGTACCAATGAACATGAAAAGGCCACAGGCAGACTAGGGCTAACGTCTACTCACTTGAAGATGGGCCAGTGGGCTGAGCTTTCACAATGGAAACCTCTCTTCTTATGCCCTGTGAGGATGTCCCAGATAATGATGGCCTGAGGATCATCCTGAGTATCCAACAGCGGGCTGAAAGTGACCAGGTATCTGCAAGAGAGGAGGTCACTTAGTACAGCACTTCCTTTGGTATAAGAGTCACAGTTCCAGGACACATTTCTGTGGGTCACAGATACAAGTTCACAGGCCACTACTGTTGTAAACACTTATGGAAGGTACAAGTTTTCCACGGAGGAAGGCAGAAGTGACTTCTAATTTCAATAAGCAACGCGGCTTACGAACCCCAACTCTACCCGACGCTTTAAAAATGCAGAGAGGTCCAAGGAAAGTCCAGGTGCATCTTTTTGTTCTCAACCTTCAGGAAGACAAGGCGCTGTCCTCCTTCCACGACGCGCCACTCTGTTGTGGTGGGGCAGTAGGGCTGCTTCCCGCCACCCGGCTAGCTTTACACCCAAAATAATTACACGGAAACTGTATTCTTTTAAACACTGTCTGGCCCATTAGTTCCAGCCTCTTACTGGCTAGCTCTTACATATTAATCTAACCCATTTCTAATAATCTGTGTAACACCACAAGGTGGCTTACCAGGAAAGATCTTAACCTGTGTCTGTCTGGAGTGGGAGAATCATGGCGACTGACTGACTTGGCTTCTTTCTCCCAGCATTCTGTTCTGTCTACTCCACCCACATAATGGCTGGCCTATCAAATGGGCCAAGGCAGTTTCTTTATTTAACCAATGAAATCAACATAAAACAGAAGACTCCACATCACACTGCCAAGATGTAGGGAACCAGCCTTTCCTCCATATACCATGATCCCCAAGAATGGTATCTGATCTCTCCAAGTTCGGGGGTGGGGCAAGTACAACCAAGTACAAAGTAATTACAGACCACTACAAGTTACCTAGAATAGTGCTCCCACCCAGGAGTGGCACCAGGAAATCAATCAAACACCCCAACAAAAGTCTGCTTGAGTGGGCTGGTCTAGAAGGAAGAGTGGTGTGGATTCTCCTAGCTTCACTCGTGTAATTAAGACTAATGGGATAAAGACAACAGATGGTCGCATACAGTTCTAAAGTGAGTATCCTGGGAAATGAGCAATTAGCTACCTGACAGAGAGCATCTCTACACTGTTGAACAAATCTTTATTTGTTCTCACAAGGCACAGATTTCCTAAGCACACGACCCCTTGAAGCAAGGTACAGTGAGAGCGGCCACAGCAAGCCAGAAAACACCAGCAAAGGGCCCTACTGCTGCAGTGCCAAGGCTGCCAAGACTGATATCCTGATCAGCAACGTTACATTATAAAAACTGCTCAAGTCTGTAACAAGTGAGTTCCAAAACTGCAATCTACAAACCAAAGCACATAGGACCTAACAAAAGACAGGACGGCTCCGTTTGCTCAGGGGGACAGATACATCATATCAGGTGTGGTAGTGCACAGCCCCAATCCCAGCACTTGGGAAGAGAAGACACTGGGAAGCCAGCTTCAGCTACAATAATTTGGGGCCAAGCCCTATACTAAAAGAGAAAGCCACATCCTAACTGTGCTCCCAGAACACAGGTGAGCTGACTGCTGAGGAAACTAAGCAGGCTTCCCAAAGAGGTAATAGGACAGTCAAGTCTCACTCTAGCACGGGCATCAGGCCAGCTGTCTCTCTTACACACACAGCCCCCCCTTTTTAAAAAAAAAACTTATTTAGTTTATATGTATGAGTGTTTTGCTTGTATGCATGCTTAGTGCCCTTGTATGTCAGAAAAGGGAGTGGATTCCCTGCAACTGGAGTCATAGATGGTTGTGAGCAACTATGCGGGTGCTCGGGATTGAACCAGATCCTCTGCAAGAACAAGTGTTCTTAATCATCTCTCCAGTCCACCCCTCCCCCCCAGTGGTTTGGACAGTTTGCACACTATGTGAGGAGGTGTAAAGGAGCAGTGCCAAGTGCTGATGGAAAACATCCATGAGTTCTCTTTTTTAATCATTTTTTAAATTTATTTTTTAATTTTCATTTTTTAGAAGATTTATTTATTATGAACAGTGTTTGCCTGCAAGCCAGAAGAGGGCACCAGATCTCATTCTAGATGGTTGTGAGCCACTATGTGGTTGCTGGGAATTGAACTCGGGACTTCTGGAAGAGCAGCCAGACTTTAAAATTCTGAGCCATCTCTCCAGCTCCCTATTTGTTTTTATTTTATATGCACTGGTGTTTTACCATGGGTGTCAGGTCCCCTGAAACTGGAGTTACAGTTGTGAGCTGGGATGTGGGTATTAGGAATTGAACCCAGGTCCTCTGGAAAAGCCATCTCTCCAGCCCCAATGAGTTCTCTCCTCTGTTTTGAGACAGGGTGTCATGTCACATAGCTTAACCCGGTCTCAAACTTACTATAAGTCTGGCTGGCCCTGACATCTCTCTCCTGCTACCATCCTCCCAAGTGGAGTTCTCCGAAATCTTTCTGGGATGTTTTTCTGTTATGTCAGAGACTACTAGAAGCCACCTGAGGGGACCAACAAGAGGAGTTTAAGCCACTCACCTTTCACATGGAGAGAAGTCGATGAGCTGTACACCCTGGTGGCTAAACCTCTGAATCTGCTTGAACTTCTCCCCTCCCCAGAGGGCAATCCCCCGCTGATGAAAAGTAGCCAGGTAGGTGCCCTTAGGGGACCAGCGCACATAAGTCTCTGTCCATCTCTGTAAGGAAGGAAGGAATAGGGTTTAAAATGACAAAAAGTCAAGCACAGTGACACTTCCTTCTACAGGCATCTTTTTTCTCAGAACCTATTTCCAAGCTGGGACAGGAGTGACACTGTTCTCAGAGTCAAGTCAAGAGCCTCAGAGAACAAGAGCCTTCACCTGTTCCTTCGGACAGAAACCAGCCCTGCTATAAGGAGACAGTCGTGGCCACGGCCACGGCCGATAGTACACACCGCTCTTTCTTCAATTGAAACTGGGTCCTTGACGTCATTCCAGAAGATGGATGTCCGGTCTCCGCTCTCAAAAATCACACTGTACTGATCTCTACACTCTGCCTCTTCCAGCCAGTAACGCAAATTTCCCTAAAAATAATCAAAATTGAGAGATTTAGTGCACTGAATTAATTTTAATCAAAGAAAGCTCACTTTATGACAGATGCAAATTCAACAGACACCTTTAAACCTCAAGCTATCAAATCTCTCCTGACTACAAAAGCAGGGGTTTCACAGAAACATACCAGGTCTTTGAAAGGCTGCTTCTCTGGAATGTCCCACTCATCACTGATCGTCATGTACCTGGAACAGAACAGGCACTGCTAAGTGGCACAGTCTGGATGGGATAGGGGAGCATGACCAGGCAGGCAGCACCAAAGCCTCTCCAACTACCCCATGCCCAAAGCAGAAACATGAAATGCTTTGCTGCCCAACAGAAGTCAATCACCTTAAAGACATCAGCACCTACTGAAGAACTTCCCATCACCCACAGGCACCAACCACAGATCTATCTCAGGCTCCAACTCACTTATCAAAATCCGTGAAGAGGTTGACCCGGAACGTGTGCTGCTTGTCCAGCTTGTATCCATCGGCATTTTTCACAGCATCCACAGCATGGGCAGGAGAAGCATATTCCAGAAAGATGTACCTGAGCGAGAAGGCAAGCAGCTTGCACACATGTACCTTTAAGACTTATTATACGCTGAGACCTTTCTACATGAGCTGAGATCCTAGCTGTCCTGCAGCATCCCCAAGGCGGGTCACCCTGAAGACTAGAGTACAACATGCAGACCAAGAAGTTTCCTAAAGAATGAAATCCTAACAGAAAGATCTCAAGAATGTGACTTCATAGTTATAACTGAAAGAAAAGTTTAACAGAAATAGTCATTATTCCATGATAGCCCTGTGATATGATGCATGTATGCCAAAACCTAGCAGTGTCCACTTTACATATACAGTAATGAACTCATTACACATCACAGAAAAATGACACAGGGTTTCAGGGGAAGCTTCAATACAGATAAACACCTAACACAGCAAGCAACTGTCAGTCAAAGAGATTACCTTTCAACCAAATGGCTCAGCAACAGTTAAGAGCACTAGTTCTTAACTTGGCCAGGGGGCCCACATCTTTAATCCCATAGCTAGGAAGCAGAGGCAGGCAGAACTGTGAGTGCCAGGCCAGCCAAGGCCACATAACAAAACAACAAAAGACCAATGGCTGCTCTTGCAGAGGACCTAGTACCCACCCACATGGACGTTCACAACTGTCTATAACTCTAGTTCCAAAAATCATATGAGACACTTCTCTGGCTTCTGAGAGGACTAAGCACATATGTGGTGCACATATAAACATGCAAGTAAAATATTCGCACATAAAACAGAATTGAAAAAACAAAACAAAAAACAAGGGGCTGGAGGGATGGCTGAGTGGTTAAGAGCACTGGCTGCTCTTTCAGAGGACCCAGGTTCAATTCCCAGCCCTTATATGAGAGTTCACAACTGTAACTCTAGTTCCAAGGGATTTGGAACCTTTACACAGACATACATGCAGGCAAAAACACCGATGCACATAAAATAAAAATAAATATAATCTAGTTGGGTGGTGGTGGCGCAAGCCTTTAATCTCAGCACTCAGGAGACAAAGGCATGTGGATCTCTATGAGTTCGAGGTCAGCCTGGTCTACAAGAGCTAGTTCCAGGACAGGCTCCAAGGTTTACAGAGAGAAACCCTGTCTTGAAAAACCAAAATAAATAAATGCATAAAATATAACCTTTAGAAATAAAATAAAAACCATACAACAGTAGCACTGCCTAGAACCAATGATTCTTGCAAAAATAATAACTTTGTAGATAGTTTTTAAAACACTAAGACTTTAATTCTAAAAGAAGGTAACCTTATCATCCTATACTCCCCTCAGACAAGGTGGCATTAAAGGTCTGTCCACAGTGGCAAGAGGCAAACGACCCCCTATAAATATGGCAGCAACCACTGTCCAGCTCACTGAAGGCAGCCAGTCCCACCGCTCAAGAGCCTCCTAGGATGGGAGACAGGAGCCTCAGGCCTGCACAGCAGGATCTAAGCAAACAGCCCACAGTCAAATGCAGCAAAGCACTTAAAGGCTTAGACTGGGGCTCCACACACAGCACCAGACACAATGGGGGACTAGAATCAAATAGGAAACACCTAGTTTTGAAGAGAAAAAGTAAACTGCAGGCCATGAAACCTTGGGCTACCCCCATGATTTTAGCTAACAGTATGAAGGAAGTAACTAAGCAGTAATGCAGGCTTTCACTACTTTAGATAAGTCAAAATGTTTTAACAATTATTTCTGAGAGAAATCCCAAAGGCAGGCTTCCGCGTTTGGGCTGACAATGGTAGCTCTGTCCAGAACCTATACCAGGCCCCCTGCTACTCCTGTGGGCATCAGCTCTGGAAACCTCAGTCTGAGGTCACTCACTACATCATGATTTCAGAGTCCTGCCCAGGGCCTGAGAACCAAAACTCCACTGTCAGGAGCGTCCCTCTGGGGTGGACGGAATACACAAGTCCCCAAGCCCACCGCTGTTGCTTCAGCAACTAGCACTCTCACCCTTTTGTCTTTCCATCCTCTTCAGGATAATAGTCATTTATGATTTTCCCAAACTTGGAGAAGATCTTGTGGATGACATTTTTGAGCTTCTCAAGCCGATCCGGTCCCACCTGAGGAACGTTGTCTACAACAATCACCGAGTCGATCCCATCTGCCTCCTGAGGCCGATCTTTGAGTACATCACCAAGTAGTTCTAAAGGAGGAAGAGAAATGTCAAGTGGCTTCTATTTAAACCAAGAAGCACTCATCCATTAGCTAGCAGGCTGATCACTTCTAAGAGGCATCTACTCTAAGTGCTCTTATCATGAACAAAGAAATCACGACCTAGATTAAACAACAAAGAATCAGGAAGGCTAATCCTCACACACCTTTTGATGGGAAGTATTGTCAAAACGTACCCATTTGTGACTGCTGAGTGGTGCATGCATTTAATACCATCACTCTGGAGGTAGAGGCAGAAGCAGGTGGATCTTTGAGTTCAAGGCCAGCCTGATCTCCAGGGGCAGACTCTGCCTTAATGAGGTGGAAAGAATCCATTCCTAAAAGTTACCCTCTGACCTTATCCATACTCACACACAAGAATTACTTTAAAAAAAAAATAATAAAATGCAAAAGACTGCAGATATAATAGAGGAAGAGCTTGCTGACCTAATACAAACGTAGCCCTGGGTTCAATCTCCAATAGTACGCTTTAAAAAAAAAAAGCAATGCAAAAGAACAAAACAAACAACAACAAAAAAAACCCTTAAAGAATGGCTTATTGCATGAATTTCTAGCTGCTCTGGAAACTATCACTGCTCCTTTTCACTCAAATCTTTTACAGGTGTGTGGGTACACACCTGTAACCCCAGCACCCAGAAGATGAAAGAAGGAGGAGCAAGAGTGTAAGGTCATCATCCTCAAATATGCACAAAACAAAAGCCAGGCAGTAGTGGAGAAAGCCTTTAATCCAAGCACTCGGGAGGCAGAGGATTGTGTTCGAGGACGGCCAGGTCTACACAGTGAGTTCCAGGACAGCCAGGGTTACACAGAGAAACTCTGTCTTGAAAAATGAAGAGGGAAGAGGAGGAGGGGGAAGAGGAGAAAGAAGAACAAGAAGAAAACACAAGGCCAGCCTCCTGCTAGGCTACACAAGACCTTGTCTCAGGAAATTGAAAAAAGCTGGAGATGCCAGGAAGCAGTGTCCAGCACTTGGGAAGCAGGTGAATCTCTGTGAGTTCGAGGTCAGCCTGGTCTACAGAGTGAGTTCCAGAACAGTCTCCAAAGCAACACATAGAAACCCTGTCTCGAAAAACCAAAAAAAGAAAAGAAGAAAGCTGGAGAAATGGCTCAGCATCAACAGCATATACTGTTCCTGCAAAGAACCTTAGTTCTGCTCCAGTACCTATGTTGGGCAGTTCATCCACCAGTCTAACTCCAGCTCAAGGAGGCACCTCTGGCCCCCAAGGGCATATGTGCACACACATACACTTAAAACTAAAAACAAATCTTATTAAAAAGAAAAGCAACTTCAACATACTAAATATCTCAAATATCAACAAACACCCTTTGTCCCACTTCATTCTCAGAAGTGAAAAAAGGGCTACGATGGAGGCTCAGAGGGGAAAGTGCTCCCTGCCCACAAGCATGAAGAACTAAGTTCACATCTCCAGCACCCACACAAAAGCCAAGTGTAAGTAAGGTAGGCATAGTAGTGCATGCCTTCAGTCCCAAGACTCAAGAGGTAGGCAGAATGCGGTGAATTCAAGGCCAGCCTGATCGACATAGTGAATTACAGAACAACCACGGCTACACAGTAAGAGTCTGTCTCAAAAGAGCCAGGTGTAGAAGCATGCATCTATAACCCCAAGGCGGTGAGGGCAGAGGTAAAAGGATCTCAGGGGTTTGCTGAGCAACCGGTCTAGATGAAACGGTGCTCCAGGTTCAATCAGAGGGCCTACCTTCAAAAAAAGGGGGGTGGGGTGGTACACCTGCTGTACACTTCGGGTCTCCACGTGCACACATTCAGCACAAGAACACCAAGAGAAAGGTAAGCTAGATGTAAGAATGCTCTCAGCACCTGAGAAACTGGGGCAAAAAGACAGCCATTCTTGAGGCTATCCAGGGCTATAGAAGAAGATCCTAGTTAAAATATAGAAGTTTGACCTCACAGGGAAATTCATGTCTTTAATTCCAGACTACAGGAAGCAGAGATGGGCAGATCTCGAGTTTGAGACCAGCATAATCTACAAAGTGAGTTCCTGGGCAGTCATAGTGAGATTTCATAGTCTTCATAGAGAGTCCCTGTCTCAAAAGACCAAAAAGAAAATAGATATGTGGGGCTGGGGAGATGGCTGAGCAGTTAAGAGCACTTGTTACTTTTCCAAAGGACCAGAGTTCAGTTCCTAGCACCCACACGATGGCTCACAATCATCTGCAATCCCAGTCAGGGAACCCACTGCCCTCTTCTGACCCCCTAAAACAACATATGTATGTGGTACAGACATACATGCAGGCAAAACGTCTTTACACAAAATATGAAAAAAATAGTCAGGAGGTGGTGGCGCACGACTTTAATCCTAGCACTCGGGAGGCAGAGGCAGGCAGATCTCTGTGAGTTTGAGGCATGCCTGTTCTACATGAGCTAGTTCCAGGACAAGATGCAAAGCTACAGAGAAACCATGTCTTGAAAAACAAAATAGAAAGAATGTGTGTGTGTGTGTGTGTGTGTGTGTGAGAGAGAGAGAGAGAGAGAGAGAGAAAGAGAGAGAGAGAGAGAGAGAGAGAAGAAGAAGAAGAAGAAGAAGAAGAAGAAGAAGAAGAAGAAGAAGAAGAAGAAGAAGAAGAAAAAATAGAGCTGGAGAGATGGCTCTGCCATTTTAGAGCACTTGTTGCTCTCGCAGAGGATTAAGGCTCAATTCCCAGCACCCACATTGTGGCTCACAGCCATCTGTAACTCCGGTTCCAGGGAATCTGTACATGATGCAAGCAAACAACATTCACACATACAAAATAATCTAAAAATAAACTTACAAATAAACAAATAACAAGTAGGATTAAAAATAAAAGGAAATTCTGAGCCAGCAGGAAGGCTCACTGTTGTACAATCCTGATAACGTGAGTTCAATCCCTGGAACCCACTGTGTAAGGCAAAACCAACTTGAGAACACACGCCTGACTACTACACAAATGTGCAGACCAACTCACCAAATGACTTTATGTTGTTGTTTTTTAGACAGGGTTTTTTTCTGTGTAGCCCTGGCCATCTTGGGATATGCTCTGTAGACCAGGCTGGCCTCAAACTCAAGAGATCCGCCTGCTTCTGTCTCCCAAGTGCCTGGATAAAAGGTGTGTACCACTACCAGGGAACCAAATGACTATTTTAAAAGGTCATTCATTGTTGGTGGGCCCTTACTTCCTGGATGATGGACTCGGGGTTGCTTTTGGCCACATCTTGTCAGAGCAACAGAAACTTAATTAAAACACATCAGGGACTGGAGAGGTGGCTCAGAGGTTAAGAGCACAGGCTGCTCTTCCAGAGAGGTCCTGAGTTCAATTCCCAGCAACCACACAGTGGCTCACAATCATCTATGAGGTCTAGTACCCTCTTCTAATGTGCAGAAAGAACACTATATATAATAGATAAATCTTTAAAACAAAAAGAAACATTTCAAAGATGGTAGAATAAGCCGGGCGGTGGTGGCGCACGCCTTTAATCCCAGCACTCGGGAGGCAGAGGCAGGCGGATTTCTGTGAGTTCAAGACCAGCCTGGTCTACAGAGCTAGTTCCAGGACAGGCTCCAAAACCACAGAGAAACCCTGTCTCGAAAAACAAACAAAGAAACAAACAAACAAAAAAAAGATGGTAGAATAAAGATCAGGCAAAGAGCAAGGAGGCAAGAGGCAGATTCTCAACACAGCAATGCCACACACCTTTACTACAGAAACTATGGTGAACTCTGGGTTCCTTTAAAAACCTGCTCACCATACTATTAAATGGCCTGCTAAGCTGGATCTGAACTTAACAAGATGTAATAAAAAAAAAAAAAAGGCCAGCTTCTATACAAACTACAGACTCTTTCCCAGGAGCTCAAAGCGTCTGCCTAGCCTCAACAATCTACTTCTGCCTGGGCAGGGCAGAGCAAATTATCCCCACAATGCAACACATATTTGATTGTTAGTTTGTTTGGATCCTTCAAAAATTTATCTATTTACTTATTTTTAGAAATCTATGTCTATTTTGTGTTTTGCCTACATATATGTCTGTGTGAGGGTGCCAGTCTCTGCAACTAGAGTTACACAGTTGTGAGTTGCCATATGGGTGCTGGGAATTGAACCCAGGTCCTCTAAAATAGCAGCCAGTGCTCAATCACTGAGCCATCTTTCCAGCCACAAAAATTTATTTTATGTGTATGAATGTTTTGCACCACATGCATGCCTGGTACCTGAGCGTAAGGTCCTCAAACTGGAGTTACAGAGAGTTATGAGTCACCATATGGGAGCTGGGAATCAAACCCAGGTTCTCTGGAAGAACACTAAGTGCTCTTAACTGCTGAGCCATCTCTTCAGTCCTTTTTCATGTGTTTTTTAATACAAGGTCCCAGGTACTTCAGGCTGGCTTTGCACTCCCTATGTAGCAGGGGACAACCTCCAACTCCTCTCTCTCTACCTTCCAACTACTGGAATGACAGGCATGCACACCACCTGGGGAAGCAACTTGTTCATGATCACAACAGAACAGGAGACCCCATACTAACACACAACCAGACAGAACAAGGAGACAAGACAGATTCCACACTGCTCCCCCTGTTAAGGACCAAAAGGCTGCCTTCCCTTCCCACCCTTGTGACACCCTACATGACAGCCCAAGACCAGACGGCCTGAAGAGTTTCCGTTCTCAGGACCAGAGCCTCCTCATTACTCTGTACTCCCTTCATACACGGGACCCACTGGGTTCCCCACAGACTTGATGGAGGCAGGCTGGCCTTGTAGTCACATCAGAAACCCCTGACTTCCATTTTCCCCAATTCTGGAAATAATTTACACACTGGAATCTAGGAATTAAGTGGGCTCAAATAACTCTTTAAATACTCATTTTGAGCCAGGCAGTGGTGATGCATGCCTTTAATCCCTGCACTCAGGAAGCAGAGACAGGCGAATCTCTGTGAGTTTGAGGACAGAGTGGTCTACAAAAGCTAGTTTCAGGACAGCCAAGGCTATTACACAGAGAAACTCTGTCTAGGGGGTGTTAAAAAAAAAAAAACCCACCTCATTTTGCACCAGACAGGCCCATTTGCTTCCCAGTACCTACATAAGGTAGCTCACAATCACCTGTAACTTCTGCTCTAGGGGACTGGCCACCCTCTTCTGGTCCTAGTGGCACCTGCACTCACACAAACCCACACAGACAAAGGGACATACCCAAAATTAAAAATCAAACAAACAAGGGCCAGAAAGACTGCTCAGCAGTTAGGAGCACCACTGCTATTCTAAAGGATTCATGCTTGATTCCCAGCATCCACAAGGTGGCTCACAACCAACCCTAATTCCAGTTAGGAGATCCAACCGCCTCCACAGGCACTAGGCATGGATATAACAGATATGCAGGAGGGCAAAATGCTCCTTAGCATAAAACAAATTTTCAATTTAAAAAATAAAGATAAACTTTTGAGAAGGAGAAAAGATAAGATTGGGGGGGCATATAGAGAAATGGTTAGTCAACAAGGTACTCGCTGGGCAAGTAGCAGGACTTCAGTTAGGATTCACAGTACCCAGGTAAAAAGATGGCACAGCGGCACACACCTGTATTCCCAGTGCTAGAAAGGTACAAGCAAAAATCTCAACGGCCAGCCAGTCTGGCCAACTGGAGAGTCCCGAGTTAAGGTGACACCCCTCTCCCCTAAAAAAGCAGCTATATTTGACGGTGGTTCACACCTGTAATCCCAACACATATTCAAGGACGACAGGAGGATGACCATGAGTTCTGGGCCAGCATGGGATACAGTGTGAGGTCCTGTCTGAAACTAGGAAGCAATAAGGAGACACTCCAACCCCAAAGAAATAACCAGTGGTTCAAAAGGAGCTTCAGAGTCAAAACTTAGGCTTTAACATTGAGGGAACTGGTACATCAGAGATCAGGGTAAGAGGTGGGAAACCAGAAACCTGCTTTGTCCACAGAGAAACTTCCTCAAGGCCTGCAGAGGGAAGATCGGTAGAATCGGCACAGTTTATCTGTTTCTCATGCTAAAACATCTTTTACCTTAAGAAATACAGTAAAACAAGCCAGGCATGGTGCTTTATACCTTAAACCCTGGCAATCTTAAAGTAGAGGCAGGAGGATCAGTTCAATGCCAGCTTCAGCTACATTAAGAGTTCTAAGCTGGCCTGGGCTAAGGGAGACCCTGTCTTAGAAAACAAGAACAAACCCCATAAACATACAAAAGTTAAATAAAACAATGGTGACATTAAATGGCAGCCCCTTTAGTATTTCAAATCTTATAAGTTCTAAGTTGACAACTATATTGAGGTTCTAGATTTTCTTGGCATAACACTAGTTGTTCAAAATCAACTATTTGGCGGTGCATGCCTGTGGTAATAGCACTACAGAAGTAAATGCAGGAGAATAAAGAGGTTAGGTTCAGCTTGATCCTACCTGCCCCTCGGTATTAATCACATCAACACATTCAGGAAGTTGAAACGGCAGAAAACACATGCAGTCAGCTGTCATAAAAGATTTTAAAAATCAGGCTCCCGGGCAGGACGACAAAATAATACCTTAGAACCAGTCACCGTAGAAGAGAATATGATGCAAGACGCAAAGCGAACAGTGTGCAAAAAAATCGATGTGCAACACAAGCCTGGTCGGGGTACCGACCAAGGAGGGGAAAAAAGAGATAAGCAGACGGGAACGGGGCTGGTCCGACGGCTATGTCTTACTATGGAAACCGATGGGAAGGGAAGACATTTCAGCAAAGGGGGAAGACACCAGCGTCTACACGTCCTGTCCCTCCCACTAGACCCTCTGAAGGGTCCAGCTGATCAACGCTGGAAACTGGAATGGCTCAGACACTGCAACTCGTCCTGCCTTCTATCAACTCTAGAAGTCCTGTCTTCATCCAGAGGTGGGCTCCCTAAGTGGTCCCCTACTTTAGAGGAAGTAGGGGCGGATCGTTGCAATCGGAAGACTTGGCGCCCTCGACATCTGTGGATCCCCTCCCCACAGACACAATCACAGCTCTTACCTTCCTCGCTCACGTCGTCCACGAAGTCCTCGGGGTCGCTGAAGGAGGGCTCATCTGCCTCTCCATTCTCCAGAGCCCGCGGCTCCGCCTCAGCCGCGCTGCCATCGGACCCGCCCTCCTCCTCCGCTCCGGCGGCGGCGTGCTCCCGGGCCTGCTCCCTTGCGGCCTCCGCCTTTCCGGGAGCAGGAGGCTCCTGCGCTGAGGATCGCTCCGCCGGCTGTGGCGAGGGCGACACGGCAGGGCTCGTCGCCGTTTCCTCTTCGGATTGGGCCGCCGGCTTGGCCCTCACCTCTGGCTCCGGTCCGGCCTCAGCGTCTACCTCGGCGTCTTCCGTCCGCCCCACTTCGGACCCAGCAGACCCCACCGCTTCATCCGCCGGCGGCGACTCGGAGGCTGGCTGCTGCCTCGCGGGCTCTGCCCGCTCCTCGGCCGCCTCGGGCGCCGCCACGTTCTCAGCGTCCTGCATGGGCCCGCGCAGCTTCTCACCCGGCTCGGCCGCCCTGCTTCCGACTCCCAGGAATCACCGCGAGCCGCTAGAGCGGAGCCACGTGCGTGCAGCGAATGGATCGTACCAATATGCACGCAGGGGGAGACACCCACGCCCTCGTTCCTCACACCATTCCCAGGAAACTCAAATAGGCATAAAACGCATCTAGAAACAATCATAGAATCTATTTTCAAGATGTAATAGCCTATTCATGGCAAAAAAGATTTTTTAGGTAACAAATAAACTCACTGATTTATGTGGTTCCCCCATTTTGGGTAAGAAATAGTTGCGCCCAAGATGGCAGACATTCCTCTGCCTCTCCCGGCGGGCGCTAGGGGGAAGGACTGAACTATCTGGGGGAGCACCAAGTAGATTCCCAAGTGATTTTAACGCGCATAACTGTATGGAGACAAAATAGCTGACTAGAAAACCATGCTAAGAAAACTGAAACTTCCACACATGATGCTTTTGAAGCTTTGCTTTCAATCAGAGAGATTGCTCGACTGACAAGCTAGGACTTCCCCCCTTTAAGATCTGCGTTTTAGACCCGTCCACTGACGGGGCTAAAGAACGAAGGGTTCCCAAACTGCACGAGGAGTTCGCCACCAGCCAGAGATAGCCAGCACACAAGAAATGGCTGCCTCTCGCAATGCAGAATCGTGTCGCGGGTGGCTTTAGGTTCAGTGGTCATTCGCATCGCAGGCTCGCGTCGTCGCGCTTACCCCCGAGCAGGAGGTCACTGTGGTTCAGTCCGCCGGAGACAGCCGCCTCCACACGCGGGAGAACGCGATCACGTGGGCTAGCGTGGGGTGGGCAGGGCGGAGCCTGCTCCGAGTGGCCAGCGAGGCTGCAGGAGTGGCTACTAGGGAAGATTTTGTCCGTTTGACTTGTCAAAATTTTTGATGCCTCCAACCCAGAGCTTTTCCTTATGGGATGTTTCTTCAGTCTTAAAAAGGACCAACTGGGCGAGCTAAGCGCTTAACAGCACTTTTTCAGTGGGCTAATTTAGCTTAAACTATCCATCGCTAACTCGAAAAGTTTTACATGTGTGAGTGTTCTGCCTGCATGTGTAGCTGTGCACCACGTGTGTGCCTGATGCCCGCGGTGGCCAGGAAAGGACGAGTTACAGACAGTTTTGAGCTGCCATATGGGTGGGAATTGAATCCGCGTCCTCAGTAAGAGCAAGAAGTGCTCTTAACAGTTGAACCATCGCTCCAGTCCCAGTTTACCAGTTCACTTCCAAAAAAAATAAATAAATAAAAATATTTTTTAAAGGATCAGTTAGTTGACCGTAAAAGCACTGGAGTGACTGAGCCATAAACTATAAGTTTATGCTAGCCTGTGCAATATAAAAGTGTATGTGTGTGTGTGCGCGCGCGCAAGCGTGTGTGTGTGTGTGTGTGTGTGTGTGTGTGTGTGTGTGAAGACTCAACAAACGAAACAGGTGGCCAGGGGCCAGTGGATGAGTTAGTCTACTAGAATGTTTTTGATGAGGTCAGAAATCAGGCAGGAGTTAATGGCAGGTAGCTTGGTGGTCGCTTGCTTGTCAAACCTGACAACTTGAGTTTCATCCTGGAAACCCATATTGCAGAGGGAGATAATTGACCTGAGAGTTTGCCTCTGATTTACACAAGCATTTACACAACTAAGTAATTTTTTTTATTTTGTTTTGTTTTGTTTCCCGATTAATTATGCAGGCACACGTCACACACACACAGCACTCAGACAGTACAGCACAAACACAGAGACAGACAGACAGACAGACAGACAGACACATTCACACACAGTACTCACTTACCTGGGACTAGTTGTTTTGTTTTTTGAGACAGCGTTTCTTTGTGTAACAGTCCAAGCTGTCCTGGAACTAGCTCTGTAGACCAGACTAGCTTCAAAGTCACTGAGATCGGCGGCCTGCCTCTGCTTCCTCAGTGCTGGGATTAAAGGTGTGCAGCTCTCAAGCCTCAACTGTTGAGACCCATGAATCCTGATGATAGCTAGTAGCACATCCCCACTCCCTCTTTTTTTCTTTTCTTCCTTTCTTTCTGTTTTTTTTTTTTTTTTTTTTTTTCCAGGATGTGGTTTCTCTGTGTAGCCCTGGTTGTCCTGGAACTCCCTCTGTAGACCAGGCTGGTCTCAAACTCTCTGAGATCCACCTGCCCCTGCCTCCCAATGCTGGGATCAAAGGCATGTGCTACTACCACTGTCTAATATCGTCCCTCCCTCTCTAGCTGAGCCAGAGACCTCTTGAGTATCAGGACTGTCAGTCTTACAAGACCACCCAGGCCTCAGTCACGGTGGGCAATTACGAGGCTAGCCCAACACAAAATCATGAACGTATCCAAAACATGTTTTTGCAATTGGTAACTCAACTGCACAGTTCTCAAGTGTGAACTCTGGGTGACAGCTTCATATGAAAATGTCAAAAGGTTGGACACACCTCTTCTCAGAACTTGGCAGCTCCTTGGGACTCTAACCAAGCCATGAGCCTTTATCTTCAGCCCTTCGCAGCCTTGTCTATAACTTCTCCATGACTCATCCTTTCTACCTCTGCTTCCAGACAGCTAGCCCTGCCGCTCTTCACCTGCACTCAGGCTCCCCCTGTCCAGCCAGAGCTCCACTCTGTCCTCTTCATGTCACTGGCTGGGCCATCAAGGGAGGTGTTCCTGCTCAGTACTGGATGAAAATGACTTCATGGCCTCGTGGTGGTGGTACACACCTTTCATCCCAGTACTCAGGAGGCAGAGGCAGGCAGATCTCTGTGAATTCGAGGTTAGCCTGGTCTACAAAGCGAGTTCCAGGACAGGCTCCAAAAATACACAGAGAAACCATCTCAAAAAAACAAATAAACAAATAAAGAAAGAAAGAAACTGTTTATGGTCATTTGGACTGAAAAAGGATATGAGAGCAGGGAGGGAGCTTAGTGCAAACTGAAACAGTCCTAGCTGAAAAGTGCATTCTAAAGCCAGAATTGTGCTTGGGCAGCAAGTAGGACTTGCTTCTTTCTAGGTCACCGGGCAGCCTGTAAAGCTCTGCTGAAATCTATTAAGGTATATATAAAGAACTCAGCAGAAAAGAACATTTGATGCCTAATCATGTGAACTGGAGCTCAAATCCCAACGCCCATACAGAGGCTCACAAACACTTGTAACTTCATCTCCAAAGGATCTGTCTCCTGGCCTCTGAGACCACCCACAGACACCACACACACATAAATAAGTCTTTTGTAAAACTGTATTAAAATCACTACTAAGGTTAGCAGTCGGTTTGGAGAGAGGTGTAAGGGGGCTAAAAGGTGTTCGTGTGTGAGTTGGTGGGGGGAGGCTTAGGTATGGACAGATGTACACATGCATCAGTGTGCACAGGTATACAGAGGTCAGAGGACCACCTCAGGTGTTGGTCCTTGGAGAACAAGCCCTTACTTGGTTTTGTTTCTTGTTTGGGTTTTTTGTTTGTTTGTTTTTCAAAAAGTTGCGTGTAGCCCAGGCTGGATTTGAATTCACAATAGAGCTGAGGATAAATAACCTTATCTCTTGATCCTCCTGCATCCTTCTCTGGAGTGCTAGGATTATAGGTACGCACCATCATGCCCAGCTGATGGTAAGATCTTTGTAAGGGTTTCTGTTTATTTTCCAGTGAATAAGCAAAGACATTGGAATCAAGTCAATCTGACTTCCTAACTGGCAGTAGTAGGGTTCTCCTTTGCTGCTCTGCCCACTTAAGCAAATAGACTGTCAGTCAGAAACAGCCAGCCAGACTTAAATCAACACTGAAAATTTTGAACACACGTGATCACAGCTGATCACCCAGCTTCTGAAGACACAGCTTTAGCCAGAACCATTTCAAACATTCTGATGGATTTTTTCTTTTCTTTTCTTTTCTTTTTATTTTTTTTTTACTATCGCCAGCTTCAGAGAACTGGAAATGACCCTACAACCATTTCCACCAAGACCAGAGGAGGCACTCTTCCCCTGACAATCCAGGAAAAGGATATCTGAGACTGATACTAAAGAAGGTTGGTGGAAACATAAGCCCTAATTTGCATGAGAATTTTGCTATGATCGGTGCAAATGACCCCTCTCAGGTTCTAAGAGCAGGCTGTTGGATTCACTTGGGGAGTCAGCAGAGGGACTGTGTTGCTTGGTGTGGCAGCTTTAGGACCAACAATAGTCTTCTTTTGAGTAGTGTTATATGACTTAAAGATGATGTAGATTGCTGTGGGATAATGCTTTTGTACACTGTAAAGATTTGTCACTTGTATTGGTTTAATAAACATTGATTGGCCAGTAGCCAGGCAGGAAGTATAGGTGGGGCAACCAGACCAAGAGAATTCTGAGAAAAGGAAAGGCAGAGAGTCACCAGTCAGATGGAGAGGAAACGAGATGAGAATGCCTTATTGAGAAAAGGTACCAAGTGATGTGGCTAGACATAGGTAAGAATTATGGATTAATTTAAGTTGTAAGAGCTAGTGAATAATAAGCCTGAGCTAATAGGCCAAATAGTTTATAATTAATATAAGCCTTTGTATAGTTTTTTTGTGATTGAACAGCTGTGGGACCAGGTGGGACTGAAACCTTCCATCTATAGTAGGTTCTGCATGGTAGCTTCCTATGAACTGGTAACATCCTTCACTAGGAAGATCTGTTTCCTTTCCTCATTCAGAATGAGCTGATAACAGAAGTGGCAGAATAAAGGGCTAAAACTTCACAGGAATAAAATAAATCTTAAAAAAATTGTTTTTAATTATGAGGATCTGTGTGTGTGGATGTGTACATGAATGCAGGTGCCCTAGGAATCTAGAGGGGCCAGATACCTGGAGTTGGAGTTCGAGGTGGTTGTGAGTTTCCTGACATGGGTGCTGGGAACTGAGCCAAGTCATCTGAAAGAGCAGCCAGTACACTGAACAGCTGAGCCAACTCTCCAGCCCCTTATTTATTTGTTTGCTTATCTGTATTCAATTTAGTTGTCTGTGTGTAATATAGGTATAGGAGTCCTGAGAGTCCATTTACTTATGTTAATTTTAGTTGTGTGTGTGTGTGTGTCTGCACTCTTGGAATCCAAAGAGTTCAAAAGAGTACATTAGATCCTCTAAAGCTGGAGTTTGAAGCGGTTGTGAACCTCCCAATGTGGATGCCAGGAACCAAACCCAGATCCTCTACAAGAGCAGTATGCACACTAAACCACTGAGTGTGCCCACCCTTTCGATATTAGTCTACTGAAACAATGGACCCAGAAAGAAAATTTTCCCAGCAATCCCATTGTGGAAGAAGGGGCCGACTGAGGCTGAGTGCCAGTCAGAGGAGGAACTTGCACACAGTTCTAACAACTTGGTGGACCACCCTATATGACAGATGGGAGCTAAGAGGATAGCATCTGTTTTAGTGCCCGTTTTGTCTCCCTAGGGAACCTCATATCATTAAAGAGAGATGTAACTAAGCAGGTATATGTGATACAAAGTGTTTTATTTTGTTTTTGTTCTTTGAGACAAGGTTTCTCTATGTAGCCCTGGCTGGCTGTCTTGGAATTTACTATGCAATCCCCTGGAGCTGGAACTGGCTCAAAGAATGTGTGTGTGTGTGTGTGTGTGTGTGTGTGTGTGTGTGTGTTTTAAATAGTTTACTCGTTTTTATTTAATGAGCAGTGATTGGTGTTTGGCCTGCATGTATGTCTGTGTGAAGGTGTCAGATTCTCTGAAACTGGAGTTACAGACAGTTGTGAGTTGCAATTGTGCGTGCTGGGAATTGAACCCTGGTCCTTTGGAAGAGTAGCCACTGCTTTCAACTGCTGAGACATCTCTCCAGTCCCTCAAAAAGTGTTTTAAATGCTGCTGACTTCTGACTTCTAGGAAGGATCACGTCGAGCTTCCTGATGCATCATACCCAGTAGGGTATTTGCACACCTTTGAGGGCCTTGGAAATTACACTTCGGTCCAAAAAATAGATAAGCCCTTGTCCTTTTCTGGTATTTATAACTGGGAATCAAAGGACTGGAAAAGAGTGAAGGTTCACCATAAAACTGGAACATATCACTGGTGACGGGGTGTGGTGACCAGTTTCTTCCTTTCTTTTTTTATTTTTTTATTTTTATGCATACAGTATTCTGTCTGCATGTCTGCACGCCAGAAGAGGGCACCAGACCTCATTACAGATGGTTGTGAGTCACCATGTGGTTGCTGGGAATTGAACTCTGGACCTTAGGAAGAGCAGGCAATGCTCTTAACCTCTGAGCCATCTCTCCAGCCCCATGGCCCGTTTCTTTAATCCCTGCACTAAGGAGTCAGAGGGAGGAGAATCTTTGTGAATTCAGAGACAGCCTGGTCTACAGAAAGAGTTCCACGAAGAGCAGCACTACCTCTTGAGACGCTATCTCAAAGCAATCAAATAAACAAGCAAACAAAATGGAAAGTGTCTCAACCACCAACGTGTCGTTTTCAAAAGAGGTGCTTGAAAATGAGAGATGGCTCAGTGGTTAAGAGCACTGGCTGTTCGCCCAGAGGTCCTGAGTTCGGTTCCCAGCAACCACATGGTGGCACACAATCATCTATAATGAGATCTGGCACCCTCCTCTGGCATGTGGGCATACATAGAGGCAGAATGTTGTATACATAATAAGTAAATAAATCTTTATAAAAAATGTTTCTGTCAGGGACTGGAGAGATGGCTCAGCAGTTAAGAGCACTGGATGCTCTCCCAGAGGTCCTTATCTACAGCGGAATCTGATATCCTCTTCTGGAATAAAGGCGTACATGCAGATAAAACACACATATGCATTAATAAAAAGTGTTTTTATCACACAAAAAGGTCAGAGGGTCCATAAAACTGATGTAAATGAGAGACAAAGGCTGGAACTCTGACTGTGTTGGTAAAATACTTGCCTAACAGGGATCCCTGGTCCCATTCCCAGCACATCACATTCAAGGCATGGTGGTGGACACCTGTAATCCTAGGAAGTAAAGGTAGTAGGATCAGAAATTCAAAGCCATCATTGGCTACAGATCAGGGTTAAGGTCAGCCTAGGCTGCAAGAGACCCTATCTCAAAACAACAACAAAAGTGTTCATTCAATTCCTGCCATGCTCATTGGGTGAAGTGACAGATATCACAAACGTGGGCATTCTGAGCACTTGTGCACTAGAGGGTGCCATGAGTCGCTGCTCACACTTGCCTACTGCTGCTTGGTGCTGTCAAACACGAGGAAGAGCTAGGGAGATAGCTCAGGAGGTAAAGTCCGTGCTGCTCAAACTTGAGAACCTGAGTTCAGATCCTCAGAACCCACAGAAAAGCCAAGTGTGGGGCCTAGCACGGGGGCACACACTTAAATCCCACCTTTAATCTCAGCACTCGTGAGGCAGAGACAGGAAGATCTCTGTGAGTTCGAGGTCAGCCTGGTTTACATAGTGAGTCCCAGAAACCAGTTCTATGTCAAGAGACCCTAGTCTCAAAAGAAAAAAAAAGGTGTCTGTTGCTGTGTAATGCACACCTGCACCTATAACCCCAGTGAAAGAGGGACAATTAGGTCCCTCACTGGTCAACTAGTTTAGCTAAAATAAAGAGCCCAGGTTCAGGGAGACCATGTCTCAAAAAATAAAGTGAAGAACAATAGAGGAAGACACCTGATAACCTGTCAACTTCTAGCTTTCACAGGCCAACACACACATACACAACACACAATACACAGAGAGCATAAATACACAAAAATAATGGGAAAACTTTTAAGGAATTGGTAACTGAGGCCAGGCAGTGGAGATGCATGCCTTTAATTCCAACACTCAAGAGGCAGAAAAAGACAGATCTCTGAGTTCTAGAGAAACCCTGTTTTGAAAACAACCCTCCCCCCAAAATGTGCGTAGAGAGACAAGTTGTGCTCAACATTTTTGTTTTGTTTTGTTTGTTTTCCAAGACAGGGTTTCTCTGTATAACAGTCCTGGCTGTCCTGAAACTAACTCTTGTAGACCAGACTGGCCTGGAACTCACAGAGATCCACCTGCCTCTGCCTCCAGAGTGCTGGGATTAAAGGCGTGTGCACCACCACCCAGATGTGCCCAAAATCTTATTTTTTTTTAAATTTGTGTATATGCGTGTGAAGGGATATAAACATACACATATATATGATATCTATACAGAGAGAGAGTGAGAGAAAGGGGAGAGAATGTGTGTTTTGCTGTGTACCACATAAGTGCTATACTTTCAGCAACCAGAAGAGGGCAGCTAGAGTTGCATTGTTGTGAACTACCATGTAGGTATTAGGCATAGAACCTGGGTCCTCTACAGAACAGTGCTCTTAAGCACTGAGCCATATCTCACCAACCCCCATCTTAGCTTATTTAAAGGCCAAAATAATGAAAGAGGTGCCTATCATGAAGACCCATTGCTGGCAAGATTGTAACAGTATTGTGATGAGAATAAGCTGTTGCCCCAGTGGCCCTGAGAATGGTGAATCCCTCTGATCTGCCCCTGGTGAAACTCATAACTATAGGGTACAGAGTTGCTGTTAGTTGGTCTCCAGAACACAGTGACTGTGATTTATGGCACTCTTGGTTTAAAGGTGGTTAAAATGGGGGCTAGAATGGGGTTTAGGGGTTAAGAACACTGGTTGATCTTCTAGAGGTTCCGAGTTTATTCCCAGAAACCACATGGTGGCTCACAACCATCTGTAATAAGATCTGACGCTCTCTTTTGGCCTGCAGGTCCAGAGCACTCACACCTAAAATATAAATAAATAAGATTTTTTTTAAGTTGTGAAAATATTGTTGGGGCTGGGCGGTGGTGGCACATACCTTTAATCCCAGCACTCGGGAGGCAGAGGCAGGCAGATCTCTGTGAGTTCGAGGCCAGTCTGGTCTACAAGAGCTAGTTCCAGGGCAAGCTCCAAAACTACAGAGAAACCCTGTCTCAAAAAACAAACAAACAAAAAGTTGTTGGGGAACATTATTTTCAGGTGTGTGACTTTTGTTTACACTGCATTTGTTTAACTCTGTGAAGCTGTGTTTCTGTGCCTGTCTAAAACACTGATGGTTCTAATAAAGAGATGAACGGCCAATAGTGAGGCAGGAGCAAGGATAGGCGGGGCTGGTGGGCAGAGAGAATAAATATGAGGAGAACTCTGAGCGAAGAACAAGATTAAGAGAACAAGAAGAGGAGGATATCAGGGGCCAGCCACCCAACCGCCCAGCCTCAGTCACAGAGTAAGAAGGAAAGAAAGGTATATGGAAATGGAGAAAGATAAAAACCCAGAGGCAAAATGTAGTCGGCATAGTTTAAGTTAAGAAAAGTTGGCAAGAAACAAGTCAAGCTAAGACCAGGCATTCATAACTAAAAATAAACCTCCAAATGTGATTTATTTGGGAGCTGGGTGGTGGGCCCCCCAAAAAAGACAAAATAGTAAATTATCCTACAACAAAATGTCATCATGTTTTAGTGGTAGAGAACCTGCCTAGTCTTGACCAGAGAGAGAGGCTTGAGTCACAACTTAGTCTCAGTGACAGATTGTCGACATTGGGATGGCCTATGGTATACAGCCTTGATTAAATTAGTTGATGTGGGAAGGCCTAGTCCACTGTGGGTAGCACCATTCCCTAGATAGGGTGTCTTGAATTGTGGAGCAATCCAGGGGAACACAAACAAGCGTATGGGAATGCATTCGCTCTCTTGACTTTTCTTGACTTGGGATGTAGTAAGAACAGCTGCTTAAAGTTTCTGTTGTTTGGATTTCCCTGCCGTCATGGGCTAGAAACTGGAGCTGTGAGCTAACACAAATACTTTCTCCCTAAGCTGCTGTGGTGTTTTGAATGAGATAGACCCTGATACCCTCAAATGTTTGAATATTGGTTCCCTAGTGAGTGGAACTTTTGGGAAGGCTTAGGAGGTGTGACCTTATTGGAGAAGCTGTGTTACTGGGGATAGACTTGGAGGTTTAGCTCTCTTCTGCCTCATGCTTGTGGATCGAGATGTAAACTCTCAGCTACTGCTCCAGTGTTGTGCCTGCCTGTCTACTGCCATGTGCCCCAACCATGAGGATCATAGATGTTAGGCTCGATGCTCCAGCTCGCTTCTGCAAAAGCCCCATTTCTCTCTCTCCGAACTCCACCCTCTCAGAGACTCTCCAGAAGTCCAGTTTGGCATTCTTGGCGGCTGGTGGCTCTTGCCTTGAAGTTGCCAGCAATCCAAGCCCCTGCCTAAAAGTGTACCATAATTAGGCACAAACCCAGATTGTGGCAGACACATCTTCAGCACTCGACTATAGTGTACATAAACGCTCCACTTTAATTTGGCCATGTGATTTTTTTTTCCTGCCCCTTGTCCTACCTCAAATTCTGAGGGCTGGAGGAGTTGCTTTGCTCAGAATAAACCTGGTCTTTTATTTATTTATTTTTTTAAATTTGGTTTGATCTGGTTGAATGCATTGGTAGAGAAACCTATTATTAGGGTAGAGAAAACCTATTAATAGATTCTAACCTTTTTAAATTTTTAAGCCACAGCTGGATGGTGGTGGTGCATGCTTTTAATCTCAGCACTTGGGAGGCAGATGCAGGCAGGTTCCAAAGCTACAGAGAAACTTTGTCTCAAAACAAAACAAAACAAAACAATGGCCTAGAGAGATGGCTCAGTGGTTAAGAGCACTAGCTGATCTTTCAGAGGTCCTGAGTTCAATTCTCAGCAACCACATGATGGTTCAAAACCATCTGTAATGAGATCTGATGCCCTCTTCTGGCTTACAGGCACATATGCAGGCAAAACACTGTATACATAGTAATAAATAAATCTTTATAAAAAAATTAAAAGAAAATTAAGATAGTTGCTGCTTGTCAGGGCATTTTATTGGAGAAACAAAATTGAAACTAAAATGTACCAATCACATTGTTTTTATTTTATTTTTTGTTTGTTTGTTTGTTTTGTTTTAGACAGGGTTTCACTGTATAGCCCTGGCTGAACTGGAACTCACTATGTAGACCAGGCTGGCCTGAAACTCACAGATCCACCTACCTTTGCCTCCTGAGTTCTGGGATTAGAAGACAGCACCACCATTCCCAGCTTCCCATACCAATTTTTAAAAATTAATTTATTTGCCGGGCAGTGGTGGTGCACGCCTTTAATCCCAGCACTCGGGAGGCAGAGGCAGGCAGATCTCTGTGAGTTCGAGACCAGGCTGGTCTACAGAGCTAGTTCCAGGACAGACTCCAAAGCCACAGAGAAACCCTGTCTCGAAAAACCAAAAAAAAAAATTAATTTATTTGAATTTTCTCTTACATATATGGGTGTTTTGCCTGCATCTTTGTCTGCGCACCTTGAGTGGCCAGAAGAGGGTGTTGTAGCCCCTGGAACTGGAGATCCAGACAGCTGTGAGTCATCATATAGTTGCTGAGAATCAAGACCAGATCCTCTGGGAAGAGCAGCCTGTGCTCTTGCTTGCTGAGCCATCTCTCGAGCCCCACATACCAAAGTTCATCCATCCAATCCAGTCAGCATTCACGGAGGGACATCCGTGAGTGTGGCTGCTGTGGTAACAGAAAACAACCCTCTCTGCTCTCAGGGTTTATAGCTGGGTCTCTCAAACAAATCGGCAGGAAAAAAAGCTGGTAGATTTACCAAGTGGCGTCTGTGTGCATGACCCAAGAAGGCTGAGGGAATTATGCAAGCAACCAACGGACTCCTGGAGCCCCTTTCAACGGAGAGGGGCTGACGCAGTCAGCTTGCTTTAAGAGGAAAATAAATGAGCCTTAGAGGACTGGGCCAGAAGGTCAAATTGCCTGGCTGTGGAGCTGCCTCCAGGCTTCATTTCCAGAGAGGTCCCTAATCTTCCTGGAGGCAATGGGGAGGCCTGAAGATCCTATTGTCCTTTGGCAGATAATGAAAAGTCACAGAAGACTTCTTGCATTTCCTGTTTTTCAGGGGTGGGGAGCTGCCACCTCCACCCAGGTACAGCCAACGTTGTGGCAGAAAGTTTGAGTGAGGAGAGAGAAGGAATGGTTCCCAATTAAGATTTAAACTCAGCCAGGCATGGTGGCACACGTCTTTAATTCCAGCACTTGGGAGACAGGTGGATCTCTGTGAGTTCGAGGCTAGTCAGGTCTACAGAGTGAGTTCCAGGACAGCCGAAGATACACAGAGAAACCCTGTCTCAAAAAACAAAAACGAAAAAGATTCAAGCTCAGGCTTGTTTGTATCTTTCAGTGTATTGGTGCTTCCTGACTCTCAGACACCAGATAACCTACGCTAGATTTCAGGTTCGGACTTTTTTTTGTATCTCCCTGACTTTTACTTTCATCATTCTGTATGAAAGGTGTACTTTTGGTAGAGGAGAAAGTGGAAGTAATAAATTGACATTTAAAGGGTTTGCCTTTTATAAAGGTAAGATCCCTGGCTTGTGGAAGCCCATTAGACTCTGTCCCTCATCAAAAAGAACATAATGCTGGCCGGGTGGTAGTGGTGCACACCGTTAATACCAGGAAAGGCAGGTGGATCCCCTTAAATTCGAGGCCAGCCTGGTCTGCAAAGTGAGTTCCAGAACTATTACACAGAGAAACCCTGTCTCAAGAGGGAAAGCAAAACAACCCAAAAACTTGATTCTGTCAGTCAGGCAGGGTGACCCTAGGTGACAACAGCACCTGCTCACGGTAACTGGGACAATAGCTTTGTTATGTAAACCTCTTGTTTGTCCAGAAATGACCAACCTCGAAGTTTCTGTCTCTGTGAAACACATTTCGCTGCTCAAAGTGTAACTTGGGGGTAGGACCTAAACGATTTACAGGTAACACTTAAAGTGGAATGTTCTAGCTCAAAATCCATATAAGCTGCAGAGAAGTTCTGTACAGGGCTGGCTTCTCTTTGGAATAGGATGCAAGTTACTAGTAAAGGGTTCCTCTCCTTTTTATGTCTCAAGTGTTTGGAGTAAATTCTCACTGGGGAGGGCAGGGCTTGACTTGCAGGCAGAAGGGACCGTAAACAAATGAAATAAACAATCTCTAGCAATGAGATACCTCCTGTGTAGTAGAGATAGTCTTGAAAAACAAACAAACAAACAAACAAAAAAAAAAAAAAAGACAAGGTCTCACGTAACCCAAGAGAACATCAAACTCCCAGTGTGGCCAAGAACAACCTTGAGTTTCTGATCCTCCTTCCTCTACCTCCCGAGTGCTGAGTGTGAAACCACCCCCAGTTTATGTTTAGGATTAACAGCCCCTCCCCCAGGTGGGTAGTTAACACTGCTATTGTACCCTCAAGTGCAGCTCACAGTATGGTCGTCTCCCCATGAGTTACTGAACAGAGACTTGGCGTATACTGGGTAACGGCTCTACTGCTAGGCTACATCATCGGCCCCACAATAAATTTTTAAAAAATTAGTGAAAGCCACCACATCAGCTGTTCCTTCTCTTGCTAGCTTTGTAGGTAGCACCGAGCAAGGGCCTTGGTCTACTGCACAACTTATGGCCCAGAAGTTGATGCTCAGAGTCCTTGGGTGCCCAGACAGGAAAGAATGTAGGTGTAGAAGCAGCTTGCCTGTAGGTGGCAACCTCGGCCCACCCTTCTTCTTCACTCTCTTCACTCTCATAGAAAGGATGCTCTTTATCTCTCTCTCTCTCTCTCTCTCTCTCTCTCTCCCACCCCCCTTGCCTTACGTAGTTCAGGCTAGCCTTGAACTCAGTATTGTAGCCAGATTTGACCTTTCATGCCTCCACCTCCCAAGTGCTGGGATTATGACTGTTTTATGTGGTGCTAGGGATGGAACCCAGGGCTTTGTGCATGACGGGCAAGCAGTCTGCCAACTGCGCCACATCCCTACCCCAGCTTTACTTCCATCACAGGAGGCAAGAGCACTTGGCTCTTGGAAGAGATACCCAGGTGTGTATCTGGAGGACGTTACCAGCACGGGGCGGTCTCTAAGCTCACAGAACGTGTAGATGAGTGAAGATGAACGGATGGTCCCAGAGGGTCTCTTTCATCATTGCCAAATACTCACTCCCACTCCCTCTCTCCACCCAAAATTGCCCTCCTCATTGTCCCTCCATATCCACCTCTATCCTCATGTCCTTAGGGCTTCTTTATATAGATGCACAAGTCTTAAACACAGGAGCTTGGCAGGATCGGGATTCACACATGAGCATTGAAATTCCATCTGTGGGCTAGTGTGATGGTTCAGTAGCAAAGGCGATTGCTGCCAAGTCTAGTGACCTGAGTGTGTTCACTGTCTTGGTTCAATCTCCAGGACTCACATGGTGGAAGGAGAGAACCCAACTCCCACAAATGGTCTTCTCATCTCTACACTCAGACCACAGGATGCACAATCACAGGCACACACAAATACACACTAAAAAACATAACCAGAGGGCTGGAGAGATGGCTCAGAGGTTAAGAGCACTGGCTGCTCTTCCAGAGGTCCTGAGTTCAATTCCCAGCAACCACACATATATATTATAGATGGCTCACAACCATCTATATTAGATCTGGTGTCCTCTTCTGGCCTGTAGGCATACATGCAGACAGAACACTATATATATAAAATAAATAAATCATTTTGAAAATGAAACCTTAGCTGTTCCCATCCACAGAACAAACATTCAAATGAGTTATTAGTCTTCTCCAAGCCTCAGCCTCCTCCATAACAGGAAGAAATGAGCCAAGCATGGTAGCATAGTGGCAGGAAGATCTCTGTGAGTTTGTGGAGGAGTGGCAGAGCCCCTGCCTAGAATCCCCCAGTGAGGGGCTGGGGTGTGGCTCAGTGGTAGAGCACCTGCCTAGAATCCCCCAGTGAGGGGCTGGGTGTGGCTCAGTGGTAGAGCACCTGCCTAGAATCCCCCAGTGAGGGGCTGGGGGTGTGGTTTGGTGCAAAAAAACTCTTAGTTTGAATCACGGCATTAAAAACAAACAAAAAAAAAAACACCACACACACACAGGGGCTGGGCATGGTGGCACGTGTATATGCCTTTAAATCCACAACACTTGGGAGGCAGAGTCTAGAGATTGGTTTACAGAGTGAGTTCCAAGACAGCTAGGGCTGTTACACAGAGAAACCCAATCTCCAAAAACCAAAACAGAGAGAGAGAGAGAAAGAGAGAACTAGAATTTATCCATCGAGAAAAGACTCAAGATAGCCATGGCGGCACATACCCACAATACCAGCCCTTCAGAGATTGAAGCCAGACGGCAGCCTTGAGTTTAACTCCATCATGGGACTATACCCTGTGAATTCATGGCCGGCCTAGGCTCCAGAGTCCATTGATCCATAATGCCGTTCATCAGTATTTAATGAGCAGATGGCTGCTCGTTAGCACCGATCATTGTGTGTCACATAGTTAAGTGTTTAATGTGTTTTAGGGGCCATTGCTGTTCATACTGAAGCGATCACAACTCCCTCTGCTTTCAGAGTGAGCCTCCTGCTGTGGCTCTCACAGCTTTCACGCCATACTCTTACAAGAGAGTGTTATGGGCAGAGCAAGCAGAGTTCCCCAGTGAGTGGTTGACTGGCTTCACAGCACATGATTAACAAATGCCCTAGGGCTGTGACTATGGCCAGACAGTCTGGGTTTTGGTGGTCACAGGAGATCATAGTGAGGTAGGACCTAGCTCTCTGTAGGTGGAAAGGGTAAAGAGTAGCCAGGGCGGAAAGTAGATGTTTCAGTGAGAACAGAGGCTACCGTCAGAGGCAAAGTCTAGCAGAATGTGGTGATTGGTATATGCAATTAATCCCAGCGCTAGGGAGTATGAACAGAGGTGAGTTCGAAGCTAGCCAGAGCTACAGAGTGAGAGTCTGTCTCAAACAATCAAGATTATGTTAACCAAGTCACCTGTGGCAGTGGTGGTGCACGCCTTTAATCCCCCCCAACACTTAGGAGGCAGAGGCAGGTGAATCTCTGCAAGTTCGAGGCCAGCCTGGGCTACAAAGTGAGTTCCAGGACAGTTAGGACTGTTACACAAAGAAACCTCTGTCTCAAAAAAAATCAATCAATCAATCAATAAAAAGATTAACAAAGTCTGGAGACACTGAAGAAAATAAAGAAGGAAGCTTGCATTTATTTATGTGATAACCAGGTTAAACAGATAAAAAGGGCCTATAGGGCTCTGGGCCAGTGATAACAGGCCAGTTGGTCCCTGAGGCACCTAAGGAACATACTTCGGGCATTATTGTGTTTTCATGTCCTTGCTGCTGCTGGTACAGCTAAGTATAACAGACTGAGTTGGAAGTAAGGATGCTTATAGTAACACACTAAGTAAGGATGGCGGCTAAGGAAGCCCCCACCTGTTTCAGAAAAGAGAGCCTAGGACATCCCACAGGCTAGGAGACCAATAACCAAGAACACAGCAGTTAGAGAAGAAAGTAAGCTTATTTAATTATTCCCTTGTCTGGGACACCTACAAGGTCAATTGTAGGAAAGCCCTCCAGCCTTTAACTAAAGGTAATCTGTGCTGAGGTCAACTTGACAACAAGCTGAGTTATCTGGGAAGAGAGATTCTCAATTGAGAAAATATTTCCACTAGATTGCCTGTAGGCAAGTCTTTGGTGGCATTTTCCTGTGTTTTTTTTTTTTTTTAAAGCTTTCTTCCTTCCTTCCTTCCTTCCTTCCTTCCTTCCTTCCTTCCTTCCTTCC
>NW_026068021.1:2566620-2568127 GCF_014885135.2 Alexandromys fortis
GGAGAGAGGCAGAAGCTGCTTCTTGGGGGAGAGACAGAAAAGGAAGGGACTCAGGCTGGAAGCTGAAGAGGCTTGTCTCTTAAAGGGGCAGAGTAGACCATTATAATTAGGCCATCAGGCGGGTGTGGCTCATGCCTTTAATACCAGCTCTTGGAAGGCAGAGGCAGGCAGATATCTATGAGTTCGAGGGCAGCCTGGTCTACAAGAGCTAGCTCCAGGACAGGCTCCAAAGCTACAGAGAAACAAACAAACAAACAAACAAAAAAAAGAAATATTATGGCTGTTCCTAACAACAGAGGGAACAAATGAATGTGATTGGTTGGACTGAAAGGCTTGCATTGTATATTGATTGTTAATGATAGAGCACTCAAGCCCCTAATCTCTAAATCTTGATTGGTGAAAATTGTAACTGCAACTTGGCAACAAATGTCTTGTGAATTTTATGCTCATGAAGCCTGCTTCTGCCCCAGTTTGGGGGCTGTCAAGAAGCAAGGCTCCTGAGTCCTTGTCCTGCAGCCCTGATCAATCAGTGAGCTGCCTATTAAAGTCTCTGGAAATGTTTGTTGTCTCTCTCCTTCCGTGTGGATCAATCAGTGACCTGCCTATTAAAGTCTCTGGAAGTGTTTTATCTACCATGCCGTGGTGGCACACACCTTTCAGCCCAGCACTCCGGAGGCAGAGACAAGTGGATCTCTGTGAGTTCGAGGCCAGCCTGGTCTACAGAGTGGGTTCTAAAACAGCCCAGAGCTGTTACACAGAGAAACCTTGTCTCGAAAAACAAACATACAAAAAAAGAATAAAAGAAAAGGTTTCATCTACTGCCCACATCTAGCTTGGTGCCCTAGGAAGTTTATCGGGGTTAGCTGCAGGAGCCACATTGCGGGAAAGCCCACCCCAGCCTGAGTGGCAGCTAAAGAAAACTGTGTTCCATGAACTCTCTGTACAACTCCTATTGCATGCACAAGCTGGAGTCTCCTCTCCCTAGAAACTGTTGCTGCGTCCATAAAATCTTGGGAAGGAGGGTCTAGTACCTTCTGACTTCTGGAAGCTCTCTAAACTTCCCATGATCTGTTTATTTCCTGAGTCTTCTGAACGGTGCCCTCCTCCTTCCGGGGAGGGGGGTTCAATTAGAAAGAAACAGCTATAAAACAGTATCATAGACAGGATTTCATTGTTGCTATTACAATTATTATTACTGTTGTTATTGTTATTGTGATCTTGGTTTTTTTTCAGACTTTCTCTGTGTAACAGTCCAGGCTGTCCTGGAACTCATCCTGTAGATCAGGCTGGGCTTGAGCTCATAGAGAGTCACCTTTATCTGCCTCCTGAGTGCTGGGACTAAGGTGTATGCCTCCATACTCAGAGACAGGATTTTATTTTAATTGATATTTATTGAGCTCTACATTTTTCTCTGCTCCCCTCCCTGCCTTTTCCCTCCCCCCTTCAGCCCTCCCCCAAGGTCCCCATGCTTCCAATTTACTCAGGAAATCTTGTCTTTTTCTACTTT
>NW_026068021.1:2574629-2576280 GCF_014885135.2 Alexandromys fortis
CTGCAGGCTGTCATTTTGTCTTGTTGACCATGTCCTTTGCTTTACAGAAACTTTTCAGTTTCAGGAGGTCCCATTTATTAATTGTTTCTCTCAGTGTCTGTGCTGCTGGGGTTATATTTAGGATGTGGTTCCCTCTGCCAGAGACAGGATTTTATTATAAGGCCCTTCTTTTCATGAGATTGTTGGGGAGGGTCTTATGTAGCACAGGCTGTCCTCAAATTGGCTATGTAATGGTGATGAACTTGGATTCCTGATCCTGGTGCAGGCATCCCAGGCATTTGGCAAGACGCCTGAGAAGTACTTCTAATATTTTTTGTTTTTTTCTTTAAATAGGTGAAGATGTTGGGATCTCAGGAAATTTGTGGTCTTTTAGAAAATGGTTTATTTTTATTTTATGTGCATTGTGTTTTGCTTGCATGTCTATCTGTGTGAGGTGTCAGATCTCCGGGAACTGCAGTTACAGTGGTTTTGAGCTGCCATGTGGGTACTGGGCATTGAACCCAGAACCTCTGGAAGAGCAATCAGTGCTCTTAAGGGCTGAACTATCTCTCCAGTGTAATGAGTCTTTCTCCGTCCTGCCAGCCAGCTCCCAAATAATGACATAGAAACTTATGAATTATGAAACCTTAACCTTACGTTAGGTTTATTTTTTTGTTTGCTGGTTTTTTGAGACAGGGATTTTCTGTTGTAGCATTGGAGCCTTCCTGGAACTCACTTTGTAGCCCAGGCTGGCCTCGAACTCACAGAGATCCACCTGCCTCTGCCTCCCAAGTGTTTTGGTTAAAGGCATGCACCACCATCACCCAGCAAGGTTTGTTCTGATAACTTAAATTAACCCATTTCTGTTAATCTACGTTGTGTCATGTACCTCCCATCCTGCTTCTTCCACGTCTCCTGGCATCTCTTCTGCCTAGATGCATCTTCCTGGAAATCCCTCCTATACCTCCTGCCTAGCTATTGGCCATTCAACTTTTGGCTACACCCGTCACAGGAAATACACCTTCACACAGTGTACAAGTATCTCATAACTCTCCAGCCCTATGATATGTTGTTTTAATTGGCAACTGTGCGATCTTTTCCTGACACTGCCTACCTTGAGATGAGGAATATTAGCCCGGTGCTAGGAGGACTTTCATGGCAGGCTGGCCACTGCATACTCCATAGATACCTTGAGAAGAGACACAAATCATAGCTACAAGTAGGGGCTATGACTCAGATGATAGAGGATTTGCCTAGCATTCACAGAAACCTGGTTCCATCCCCAGCACAGCGTAACCAAGGCTTAGTGGTGCACGCCTGTATACCAGTCCCCAGGGAGGTAAAGGCAGGAAGATCATAAGTTCCAGGTCAATCTTGGCTACACAGTGAGTTTGAGGTCAACCAGGGATACATAAGACCTTGTCTTAAAAGATCAAAACAGGGGGCTGGAGAGATGGCTCAGAGGTTAAGAGCACCGGCTGCTCTTCCAGAGGTCCTGAGTTCAATTCCCAGCAACCATGTGGTGGCTCACAACCATCTGTACTGAAGTCTGGCGCCCTCCTCTGGTGTGCGGGCATACATCAAGGCATATGTTGTACACATAATAAATAAATAAATCTAAAAATTAAAAAAAAATAAAAAAAAGATCAAAACAAACATCTTATAATCTCAG
>NW_026068021.1:2577615-2592876 GCF_014885135.2 Alexandromys fortis
AGCATTGCCTGCTCTTCCAAAGGTCCTGAGTTCAATTCCCAGCAACCACATGGTGGCTCACAACCATCTGTAATGGGGTCTGGTGCCCTCTTCTGGCCATACACACAGACAGAATATTGTATACATAATAAATAAACATTTAAAAAAAATTTCTAAACCAGGCAGTGGTGGTGCACGCCTTTAATCCCAGCACTCTGGAGGAAGAGGCAAGTGGATCTCTGTGAGTTCGAGGTTGACCTGGTCTACAAGAGCTAGTTCCAGGACAGGCTCCAAAGCTACAGCGAAACCCTGTTTCAAAAAAAAAAAAAATTCTATTCAAACTTTTGAGCTTCTTCTGTTGCAGGGCATTTGCCAGCGAAGACTGCTCAGACTTGGGCTTAAGCCAATAGAAAGTCTTTATTAGCCAGTCAGTGACTATGCTGGGTGTTCAGGATCCCAGTGTATCTCTGAGCATCTCAGGGTGAGCTTTGAAGCACTAAAACCGTGTTCTGAGCCAGGCAGTGGTGGCATACATCTTTAATCCCAGCACTAGGGAGGCAGAGGCAGGCAGATCTCTGTGAGTTCGAGGCCAGCCTGGTCTACAAGAGTTAGTTCCAAAACAGGTTCCAAAGCTACAGAGAAACCCTGTCTCAAAAAACAAACAAACAAAAAAACAAAAAACAAAAAACCAAACAACAACAACAACAACAAAAAAACAAAAAACCCCAAAACCAACCCAAACAAACAAAAAACCTGTTCTGGGTTGATGTACTTCAATTAACAAGAACAGTTAGCCAGAAGTAAAACAACAGAAGCCAAAAAAAAAAAAAAGTTAGTACATTAGAGACTTCCCCAGAACTGTGGACTTTGATGGATTAGGCCTTCATTTTTGGCAGGTGGTGCTGTCTGTATGCTGAGTTTTACAGCCTGAATGGCATTTCCGTCATGGACTCAGCTGTGCTAAGGTCTGGGGCCCTGTTATACTTTCACACAGCAGATGTTGTAGTCCTGGAAAATAAAGGGAACTAAGTGCCAAACAGCTACAGGCCGGCCCAGCGGCATTAAAGGCTTTAAAGGCACTAAGGAGGAGACTGAGACCCATCCTAGCCCTCTGACCGGGGAGCTCTCAGTTAGCCCACCCGGTGGAAACCACTAGACATCAATGTTTGGGGGGACAAGGTCTTCTTTACTGTGTCAATAAGGCCCTTCCTGATGGAGCTGTCCTCCACTCTCTTCACCTCTCCAGCCTTCCTCCTGAGCACCCCCTTTGCTTTGCTTTTGAGACTTTTTGTTTGTTTGTTTTTGTTTTTGAGACAGGGTCTTTCTACATAAGCCTGGTTGCCCTTGAATTCACTATGTATATCAGCCTGGTCTTAAACTCACATCTATCCACCTGCCTCTGCCTCCCAAGCCTGGTATTAAAGGCTGGTGTTGCCACCCAGGCATTCTCCTCTTTGCTTTTAGTTCTGGAGGGAGACCAGTTCACATAAGCCTGATGCATCCCTGGAGTTCCCAACTCAACCCTATCCCTCCAGTCCCAGGTCAGACACTCCTCCTGTGGGCTCCCACATCCTTGCTCCCTTCTTACAGTCAGGAGAGACGGGCCTGGTGGCACATAGGTCAATCCAGCTCTACTTGGGAGGCTGAGGCAGGAGGATAGAGAGTTCAAGGTCTGCCTTAGCTACAGTGTGAGCTCAGGAATAACCTGGGTAATTAATCCCTGAGTCAAAAGATATGAAGCCTAGCATCCTGGTACACAACTTCAACCCTAGCACTCAGGAGGCAAAGGCAGAGGCAGGCAGATCTCTGTGAATTCGAGGCTAGCCTGCTCTACATAGTTTGTCTCAAACAAAACAAAAACCCAAAAGCCATATATAAATGAATAATTCTCTCCTTACCTCCTCTTTCCTCTCTTGCCTCTTCTCCTCCTCTGCCTCGTGCTCCTCTCTTAGCCCTCTTGTTTTTCTCTTGCTTCTCTTCTTCTGTCTGTCTGCCTGTCTCTCATGTCTCTACTCCAACATGGCCTTTCCCTCTCCCCTTTACCTAATAAACTTCTTGCACTAAAACAAACAAATAAAAAATAATAAAGGGCTGGGTGCTACAGCTTAGCAGTAGAGGGCTAGTTCCGCATGGAGGAGCCTGTGGGTTCAATCCCCAGTAGAAAGTGAGAATGGCCTGGTTATCTGCAAAGAGTTACAGAAAATAGCTCCTCATCAGTAATCTTCAAAGAGACCTATTATAGTCATGGCACCTGTTCCCTGGCCAACTTAACCGCTCCAGACACAAGAAGGTACTAGAACATTTGTGTCCCTAGCACCCATCACAGAGCCTGCCCGTGGACCTGGGTGACAGAGCGAGTGAGCGGGTTAGCATTTGGTGAGTGGACGAGCAAATGCGCAAGAGTGGCAGCGTGGGTGAGTCAGTGAATGGGAAAGAGAAACAGTGACGGCCGCAGGCTGAGAGCTGCGAGATAGGTGCGCGCCCGTGGGCCGTGGCGCTGGGCAGCTTGGACAGCTTGGACCCTACGTGGTTTGGGCGTGGCCCGCGGACAGGGGCGTGGCTTTAACGCTAGGGGCTCGAGGAGGGGCGTGGAGAGGTTAGGATGGGCGTGGCTGCGCCGGACAAGAGCTGGCGTGGGCGGGGCTGGCCGGCGGGCGCGGGAGGAAGTCACGTGGGCGCGCGGGCTCACATGACTGGCCGTGCGATGGACCCGCTGCCCTCGGCGGCAGTCGCTGCGGCAGCTGAGGCGGAGGCTGACGAGGAGGCGGATCCGCCGGCGACAGGTAAGGCACGCGGCGGGGTGGAAAGCCCGGCACCTCTCTGTCGGGGACCACCTGTCTGCGCGACACCTCGCCTGACCTGCCTGGGGAGTGGGGACATCCTGGGGCTAGCATCTTCCCGCTGCTTCCAGGGACGCTGCTCTCCAGCTCTCGGTTAGCGCGCGGTCGTGTGTAGTTGCACCTGGATCTTCTCTGATCCCACCTTGCGAACGCTCGTCCAGAGAGTGGTTTATGTTACGTGACCATGCCCAGGGAAAGGGATGTATCTTTGGTATAGACTGTTTTCCTGGGGTCCCAGGCATTGTGGACTGTGGGGACGCATCCATGTGGCCAGTGGCGCAAGGTTGGAAGTAGGCCTGATGTGTTTCAGCCAGGTCTGGCCAGGTGTCACACTGAGCATGGCCATCTAGAGCATTGGTGGAAAGACTGGTTCTTCTCTAGGGACGAAAGGTTTGGGGTAGTAGCTTTTAACTCCAGGGGAGGGAGAACATGAATGAACTCCTTTGGTGGATGGAGAGTGTCTAGGTGGAACTCCACTAGGAGTTGGTCTACGGTCTTTGGGTCTTGTTGGGTAAAACACTGAATTCTTTTTTTTTTTTTTTTTAAATCCGAGACAGGGTTTTAATTTTGACTGTTCTGGAACTCGTTTTGTAGATCAGGCTGACCTCGAACTCATAGAGATCCTCCTCTCTGCCTTTGGAGTGCTGGGATTAAAGGCATGGGCTAAAAACATTGTATTCTTGAGGTTGTCTGTTGAAGGGCACTATGTATGTATACCAGGGCGCCTTAAGAATGTGAGACTGTTTGACCTAGGGCCTACTTCTGCCTTTAAAAATGTTACTTATTTTTATTATTTTTAACTGTGCCTGTGGGTGAGGACACTGGTACCCTTGGAGGACAGAAGTATTGGATCCCCGGGCACCCAAAGTTACACATTCTTGTGAGCTACCCAGCATGACCGCTGGGACCCAAAGGCCAGTCCTCTGCAGGAGCAGTGTGTGCTGTTAACCTCTGAGCCCCTGCCTGACTCTTGAAGCAGTTGCTAGTGTCTTGTAACAACTTTGATGGATCAGAGATCTCTTGGCAAATTTGGGATCTTCTGTATTGATTCCTGAAGAACTCAGCTAATGGCTGACATTAGGAATGATTTTTTTTTTTTTTGAGTTTTCAAGATAGGGTTTCTCTGTGTAATAGCCCTAGTTGTCCTGGAACTCACTCTGTAGACCAGGCTGGCCTTGAACTCACAGAGATCTGGCCAGCCTCTGCCTCCTGAGAATGCTGGGGTTAAAGGCATATGCCACCACTGCCTGGTTTTGCGTGGATTTTTGATAGATAGTTTAACTCCCTTGGGCAGTGGTGTGACTTGTACATTAGCCATAACCATGTAGCCCTTCACGCTATACAGGCCATCCGGGCAGCCGTGTAAGTTGAAAAATGGGTTTTTAATTCTGGTGGAACCTAACCTGTCATTGCTTCCTATGTGAAACTTGACACCAATCTGGTTAAGTGGTGAAGAAAATCTGCCTTATCTTCTGGGAGAAACTTACTTGAAGTGTTTTGGAGACTTTGGCTAGGTGGGCTGAAATCAGAACACCGTCGAGAAAAACTCTTTGGAAAATTTATTATTGTGTGTATGTCCTGTATGTGGACACTGTGGCATGGCACAGGTATGCCCGCCAGAGGACACCTTTGGAGTCAGTTCTCTCCACTTTTACTTGGGTTCTGGGAACTGGACTTAGGTGGTTGGGCTTGTGTGGTCAATGCCCTTAGCCACTGAGCCCTCTGACCTGGTCCTGAGGATGGGTTTGACTTTAGAGGCAGTAGGATGAGTTGATTTTGACTTCACTCCTCCTGCCTCATCCTCTTCGTCATTTGCCTACAAGCACACACCTTCATAGTTGGCTGGCTTTTGATACCTCAAAGGAATAAGTAGTGTGGCTTTTGGGCACATAGCAGATTTCCTCTTCTGTCTTCTGTCTCCACTTGAGAGCTGCTGGTGGTGCTCGTGCAGGGACTGTGATAGTTTCATGTTTGTGTGGTTTGGAATTGCTGGGGGCAAAACGTGTCCATTGTAGTTTCCAGCACATTGCCCATTATTGTTTATTTGAAGGGTAAACTGTGCACATCCTGTAGGAGATTGCCCTTCCTGAGAACTGAATTTACATGTCGGGTAGTGGTGGCACATGCTTTTAATCCAGGCACTGGGAAGGCAGAGGCAGGTGGATTTCTGTGAGTTTGAGGCCAGCCTGGTCTATAAAGTGTGTTCCAGGACAGCTAGGACTATTAAACAAAGAAACTGTCTCACAAAACAAAACAACTGAATTTACTATGTTGACTGGGCTGGTCTTGATCTCACAGAGGTCTTCCAGCCTGTGCTTCCTGATTGTTGGGATTAAAGACATCCATCCATAAAGGCCACCACATCCATCCTTGTTTATTTATTTTTTAGACAGGTTCAGCTGTGTAGGTAGCTGACCCATGGTCTTCCTGTCCTCCTGCCTTGTCTCTTCAATGCTGAGATTGTAGGTACAAGCCACCACACACCAGAAGTTCAAAGCATGTTTCTATGGCTTTCACTGCCTCCAGAGGCAGTGAGGGAGTGTTCATCTGCCTGCCTTCCCAGTTTATAAAAGTGGACACATCCCTAGGCTGATGGTTTCCTTTTCCCAGACCTGAGCCAGGTCTCTCCTGTTGCCTTGTCTGGCTCTCTTTTTGTTGATTTCCACTTTTAAGGACCCCTGTGAATGGGGGGGGGCACCCAGAAAATCAGGATTTATCATCTCCTTATGTTTGCATCAGCTGATGAACAACCTCGAATTTCCCTTTTTGCTGAAATCCTAATTCCCTTTTTGCTGAGTGAAAGTAACAAAGCCACAGGTTCTGGGTTTAGGACATAGACATCTTTGGAGTCTTATATCCTGCCCATCACCAGAAGATGTCCTTTTTGATTGATGGAGGGCTGCAGCGGTGACTCAGGCAGCAAAGGGACTTACCGTCAAGTCTGGATGGCCTGTGTTTGATTCCCATATGGGGTGGATGGGGAAATTAAGGCTGTTTTATTTATTTGGGCAGTGGTGGTCCACACCTTTAATCCCAGAACCTGGGAGACAGAGGCAGTGGAGTCTGAGGCCAGCCTGAGTCTACTTAGCAAGCTCCAGGCCAGCCAAGGCTATATAATAAGACCCTGTCTCACTCTTCCCAACAAATAAGAACATTAATACATATAAAAAGTAGGAGCTGGGTGGTGGTGGCAGCGTGCACCTTTAATTAATCCCAGCACTCCAGAGCCAGAAGCAAGCGGATGTTTGTGAATTTGAGGCCAGCCTGGTCTACAGAGTGAGTTCCAGGACAGCCAAGGTTACACAGAGAAACCCTGTCTTGCAAAACCACCACCAACAAAAAAGTGGGGGCTGGAGAGGACCCGGGTTCTGTTACCAGCCCCCACATGGCTTCTCACAATTGTCTGTAGCTCTAGTCCCAAGAGCTCCAACACTCTTCTGGCATTTTTGGGAATAACATGCATGTGGTACATAGACATACGGGTAAAATACCCGTACTTTAAAAGCTAGATAAATGGTTCAGCAGCTAAGAGCGTTTGCTGCTCTTCCAAAGGATCCCTGGTTTGGTTCCCAGCACCCATATGGCAACTTAACAGCCTGTAACTCCAGTTTTAGGAGACCCAGCACCCTCTTTTGCCTCCACATGCACACACATGTTGCACATACGTATGCACATGCAGGTAAAACATGAAAACACATAAAATTAAAAACAGAAAGAAAGGAAAACCTAGTGGGGCTGGGGATGTGGCTCAATGGATGAACACTTGCTTAGTATGCACAAGGACTTGATTCCATCCTCAGCAATGTGGAATAATAATAATCAGAATCACTGAAGCTATTTGGTCTGTGTTGATGCAGCCTGGGATCTCATTTCAGGACTGCTGGACAGTGTGGTATGCCTGCTTCATCATATGATCTCAGAGTGGGAGTGTGTGTGGAGAAAGAGAGCATATATGTACAAACAAACTGTGCACATTGCTGCTGTGTGTCTAGACACTGCTTCATGCATTCCTTGTGACTTTAGTCCAGGAGATCTGGTCTCCATTGTGTTAGCAGACTCCTTTGGATGGCATTCCATACATTCCAGCCAGCAGCTATCCTCCTGTTCTCTGTGGTCAGGTCCCTGGCATTGCTGTTTGCTGCCCTGCCTGGGCTCACACTCCCTGGTCCTCAGTTCCTTGCTTCTGGGTATTTGCACTTGTTGCAGTTCACTGAGCTGTCACCTCGGATGTGTGTAGTTGAGGGTGGTTAAATCACCCCTGAAATGGCTGCTCACATTAAGAGCATCCATCTTCCTGTTTTACACACTAATCTGAGGACTTGAGGTGGGTAGAAGCTTATTTTTCGTCACGTCTCAGCACCCAGAATGACACCTGATATACAGGAGGGGCCTAGATATTTGAAGCAGACTACGTATTATCATATGTCTCTTAAAAGACCGCACTATATTTTAGTTTGATAATTTATGTTTTAAAAATATTTTTAAGTTTATTTAATTTTATGTGTGTATTTTTCTGTATTAATGTATGTATACTACATGTTTTTCTGGTGCCTGACGAGGTCAGAAGAGGGCATTGCATCCCCTGGAAGTGGAGTTACAGGTGGGTGTGAGCTACCCTGTGGGTGCTGGGAACTGAACCTGGGTCCTCTGGATCAGCAACTGTTCTTTAACTATTGAGCCATCTCTCCAGCCCTGGTCTTTTTTGTAAATTATTATCAATTGTTTTAATTAGCATACAGAATAATGGGGTTCCTAGTAACATTTCTATAAGTATTTATCATTGTACTTTGCTCAATTTTACCCCTTCTGCTACCCTCTCTCGCCTATCCCCCTAATTTGTCTTTGTTCTCTCCTGGCTAGGGATGGAGCTCAGTTGGTAGAGTTCCCACTGCCGATTAACTGGGTGTAATGGTGCACACTTGTAATTCCAGTACTGGAGAGGTGGAGGCAGGAGGATCTTAAGTTCAAGGCTAATCTTCATCTAGTTAGAAGCGAAGCCTAGACTATATGAGACCATGCTTTAGCACACACACACACACACACACACACACACACACACTCACACTACAAGGTAAAATGTGTCAGTCGAAGAAAGAGGAACTAACTGGGTCTCTATTATGTAGAACAAACTTTGTCAGAATTTGTGGTTAGCAAGAAAGTGATGTATTCCGAGCAGGGGAATTCTGTTTTCGTGTTATTTTTTTTTTGTTTCCTGAGAAAAATGAAGCACAAACAAGACATGTTTTGCTGTGCTGTGTGCCAGGGCGATGGGCAGAGCCCATAGGGAAGGTGATGTGGGCACTGCTGGGAGCTGTAAGTGGGATTAGACCTGAGAAGCTGTGTGGTCTTCTTACACCGGACTTTCCAGTTCTCTTTACAGAATCACATTGAATTAGAACCGGGATTAAGGCAGGTGTGGTTCTGGGAGTGTGTTTGGAGGCAAATGATGGTCTTAGCTCTTGGAGAATCACACCCAGACTTGTTAGTGGTTTTATTTTGATTTTAGACTGATCTCATGTAGCTCTGACTGATCTCAGCCTTGTTTTGTAGCCAAGGTTGGTCTTGAACTGTGGATTCTCTTACATCTACCTCCCAAGTGCTGGGGTTATAGGCATGCACCATCATATATGGTGTTGTAGTGCTGGGCATGGAACCCAAGGCCTCATACATGCTGGATGAGCGGCACTCCACCAGCTGAGCCCCTGCCCTGTCCTGGAGACTGAACACACCATGTCATGCATGCTGGGCAAGGGCACTAATTCTGAGTGACCTGCGAACCGTCTTTGTATTTTGTTCTTTGAATGTGTCTCTGTGTGTATGTACATTAGATTGTTTATGTGTATGCCCATGCAAAGGTGTGGGTGCACATGCCTGGAGGGCAGTGTTTTGGGTGTCTTTGTGGGTTTTCCCCTTTTTTGTTTGTTCTAGGCAGGTCTCACTTTGTAATCTTGGCTGGCCTGGAACTTAGTATGTAGACAAGGCTGACCTCAGATTCTTAGAGGTCCACCTGCTTCTTCTCCTGGAATTAAAGGTGCCCCTCTCTACCTTACTTTTTGAGACAGTCTCTCACCGAACCTGGAGCAGGGTGAGTCAGCTGGGCTGGCTATCTGCTAGCTCCAGGGATCCTCTTGTCTCCACCTTCCTGGTACTGGAATTGAGGCACGCATGGCTACACCCAGCTTGTTTTCTTATTTGGTGTTGGGTGGGCTTCAAACTCAAGTTCTCATATTGCATGGCACAGCTTTTCCAGCTGAGCCATCTTCCCATCCCCTCTGTTTGCTTTTTCTTTTGAGACAGGGTCTCTATACTTTGCCCAGGCTGGTGTGAAGCTCAGCTTTGTGTAGCTAGTTGCAAACTTGCAGTCCTCCCTCCTCCTGCCTCAGCTTCCCAAGTAGCTGGGATGATAGGCTTGCACCCCCACCCCCAGATCAGATGGTGCTGTTTGTGTCCATGGGTTATGGAAGGCATTTTTGCTGCTTCTACAGTGTGGGCTTTCATAGGGGTCATTTAGCTCCTAGGAGTGTTTTTGAGTAGCTTTGTGAGGTTTGCTAACTGAAGAAGCTGCATAGGGACCAGAGAAGGTTGTCTGGTGGATTCTCTGAAGATACACAATTAAGGTCTGTCTGTCTGTCTATCTATCTATCATCTATCTATCTATCTATCTATCTATCTATCTATCTATCTATCTATCTATCTATCTATCTTGAGACAAAGTCTCATGTAGTTCAAGTTGGCCTCAAAAAATTCACTATGTAGCTGAGGATAGCATTAAATTCCTTTTTTTTTTTTTTTAATTTTTTTTTTTTCGAGACAGGGTTTCTCTGTGGCTTTGGAGCCTGTCCTGGAACTAGCTCTGTAGACCAGGTTGGCCTCGAACTCACAGAGATCTGCCTGCCTCTGCCTCCCGAGTGCTGGGATTAAAGGCGTGCACCACCATCGCCCGGCAGCATTAAATTCCTGATCCTCTTTCTTCTGCTTCCTGAATACATGGCAGACATGCACCAGCCTGGCTCCTGGTTTATATGGTATGAGACACAGGAGCCAGGACATCCTGCATGCTAGGCGAGCTCTCTACCAACCAGCCTCCTCCCCATCCCTACAATTATGTCATTACCGACAATCTTCCAAGCCTGGTTTGTGCCTGGGAAGTGTTGACTGCTGGAGTCCTAGGGATGAGTTGTAATCAGAACCCAGTAACACTTAATGCTGTATGGGAATTGGCGCTTTGAGGCGATGTTGCATAAGTGCAGAGAACAGCCAGCACAGACATTTTCCAGAGACTCCAGTCCCTCAGAGCTTGGCTTGGCTGCAGCATCCTCCAGCAGTTCCTTGCTTCCGGTGCAGTTTATGAAGATGTCCTCACTGTGTCCAGGATATATACTTTCACAGTCTCTTTCTTTCTGCAGATATTTTGCTGTACTGCTAAGTAGATTTTTAAAATTTTAACCTTTTTTTTTTTTTTCCCCAAGACAGGGTTGCTGGCCTCAAACTCACAGAGGTCAGTCTGCCTCTGCCTCCCAAGTTCTGGGATTAAAGGCATGCGCCACCACTGCTCTGCTATCTTTATTTTTTATTTGGTGTAGATAGAGGTTTATGTAGCCCAGACTGGCCTTGAAACCACTGTGTAGCCAGGATGACTTGATCTTCTGATCCTCCTGCCTGCCTCCACTTCCCAAGTGTGGGGATCAGAGGCAAACACCACCATGGTTGTATTTTGTGTTGCTGGAACCAAGAGTGTGCTGTGTGCCATGTGTGTGCTATCTCAACCGAGTTCCAACCTGAACTCAACTGTCAAGTTGTTTTTGAAATGTTCCATTCAGTGGCATAGTGTTGGTAAATCAGAATGGAATACCGTGCTACTCTAAAGTGTGTGGTGGCTCACACCCTAATCCAACACTAGGGAGGCAGAGGCAGGTGATCTGTGAGTTGGGAGAGCTGGGCTCCTTAGGCTGGAACTGGATGGGAGTTGAGGACTGCAGAGCAGAGGCAAGAGAGGGCAACGCTGGGGTGTTGTATTAGCCACTTTTCCATTGCTATGACAAAACACCCATGACCATGGCAATTTACAAAAAGAGCATTTAATTGTGCTTGTGGTTTCCAGAGGGTTAGAGTCCATGATGGCGGAGAAAAGATATGGTATGGTAGCAGGAATAGCTGAGAGCTCACATCTTTTAGTTTTTTCCAAGATAGGTTTCAAGACAGTCCTAGCTGTCCTAGAACTAGCTCTTGTAGACCAGGCTGGCCTTGAACTCACAGAGATCCACCTGCTTCTGCCTCCTGTGTGCTGGGATTAAAGGCATGCATCACCACCACCTAGCTAAAAGTTCACATTTTGGCTCACAAATAGGAGGCAAGGACACACACACACACACAAACACACACACACAGAGACATGGACACATAGATATACAGACACATGGACACAATGCACACACAGAATAGTGCAGTCTTTTGAAACCTCAAAGCATCCTCCTGCCCTGTGACATACCTCCTCTAACAAAGCCACACCTCCTGATCCTTCCCAAATAGTTCCGCCAGCTGGGACTATCAAACATAAGAACCTATGGATACCATTCTCATTCAAACCACCACAGGTCCCATGCACTGTTTGGGTTTAGTGTACTGCTCTGGGGAGCCAGGGAAGAGGCAGGGTTGAGTGCTCAGGTGTGTGAATGGCTTTCTAAGGGCTGCAGGTACTCCTGGTGGGGCTCTGTGCTTCCCCTGTTGGACAGTTCAAGCCTGACTGCAGTCCCTTGCAGCTGAGGAAATGGCAGTGTAGGATGGTCTGTGGTGAAGTGGAGTCACAGCAGGTGCCTCGCTCTGTTAAGAGGGGTGGGTACTCCCTTTCCTGACTGCCATGGACATGGACTGGTGTCCTGTACTCCACTTCTGTGACGTCCTTAATCTACCCTGAACTCACTGACTAGTGTCTCATGGAAAGACTTGGGATCTCCCCTCACCTGCCTTCCTAATAGGCTATGGTGGCTAGGATTGTCATTCCATATACTACCTAAACCCAGGTGTCATGCACCCTGCTCCTCAGAGCAGAATGATCTTCTCAACATGATGAATGGCCACATCGAAAGAGCACCCAACGGAGTGGGTGCTAGTCTAGGCTGTTGGCCTCCAGCTTAGGCCCAGCAGTGCATCTGGCCAACAGACACAGGGCATGGAGGTGGGTGCTCAGCAGAACCTCGTGTGAGTCTTTGGCTGGCTGCCTCTCCAGAGCAAGCCACCACTTCCTGAATTCTGGGAGGCACTGACCAAGTTCCCCACAATGAATTACGTATTACGTTCTCGACTGTCCCTGGCTTAGCTTTGGTTAGCTTTCTTGGAGTTTCAGGGTATCTTGAGTGTCAAATGACAGCTACCTTGGTATGGAAAATCCAGTCTCCACACTTGATGTCAATATGGGTGGGTGTTGGGGAGGATCTGACTCAGTAGTTCCCTTTCTGTAACGTATTCCCAGTTCCTAATTTGCTGTGTGGATTTCTAGTGCCTTCCTATTCTGGTTAACTGTTTTCTTAGGCTGTCTGCACCTCCGGCAGTGGAAGGCAGGGGCCCTTGCCTTAGCTTTCATGTTTCTACCACAGATCAATAAGGCTTCTTCTGTAAATAGATTTGGTCTTGTGGCGCTTGGCTAATTACATTCCCAGTACCTGCTGGGCATTCTCTAGGAGCACCTAGCTTTTTTTTTTTCTTTTTGAGATAGGGACTTATGTAGCCCAGACTGGCTTTGAATTTACTGTGTAGTCAAGGGTCACCTTAGATTCCTGACCCATCCTTCTGCTTCACCTGAAAATACAGATAGGCACTGCTATGCCTGGTTTGTGCAGTGCTGGGGATGGCACCCAGAATGCTAGGCAAGCCCTCTACCACCAGAGCACAAAACCAGCACTTCCCTCCATGCCTTCCCTGTTCCTTTCTGAGACAGGCTGTCACCGTAGCCCAGGCTGGCTTTGAACTCTGGATCTCCTGTCTCAGCCTCCACGTGCTGAGATTGTAGGCTTGTGCCACCATGCCTACCTCTACTGTGGTGGCTCAGGTGGTCTTCCTGCATAGCCTTCAGTAGGACGTGTTTGGTTCCGAGATGTTTTAGAATATTTTCCCTTTTGTGTCAGAGAACCTGAGTGACTTTCAGAGTTCATCAACCAGACCTAGGAGGAGGGTTAAGAAAGCAAGCAAGCAAGCAAGCAAGCAAGCAAGCAAGCCAGGTGGTGGTGGCACATGCCTTTGATCCCAGCACTCAGGAGGCAGAGGCAGGCGGGTCTCTGTTACAGGCCAACCTGGTCTACAGAGCAAGTTCCAGGACAGGCTCCAGAGCTACAGAGAGATCCTATCTTGAAGAAACAAAAATCTAAAAAACAAAAACAAAAACAAAAAACCTCCAGCAAACTGAGAACAGATTGAATGGAGAGGTAGAGAGAGACAAGGAGACTTTCTGGAACTTTGAACTCACAGTGTATCAGTTCTTCCAAGATTCATCCCCCAAAATGACAAACTCTGGAAGGATGCCAATGGGTGGGTGGGTCCAAGATAAGTTGAAGTTTGATAGGTTCTTTTAGAAGCAGATGCGTGGTAGCGCTGGGGATGCGGCTCAGTTGGGAGAACGCTTGCCTAGCATATACAGGGACCTGGGTTCCATCCACAGCACCACACGGCTTAGGCATGGGAGTGGTGCTGCCTGTAATCCCTGCACTTGAGGATTTCAAGGTTATCTTGGGCTGTTTATGGAAGTTGAAGCTAGCTTGTCCATATCAGACAAAAAAGAAAGCAGTCTTTGGTTCATGGGGTAGCAGGATCCAGGATCCTTTGCTTAGGCGTGCTTCCTGCTTCTGATTTGAGTTTCAAGAACTCATTAGAGTGGTGTTTCCAGCCCAGCACGTGTGCTTCATCACATCCGAGGCAGGCCTGGGAGATTTTCCTCACTGTGGTCTGTGCTTGTACTAACCTTTGACAGGACTAGCTACTGGCCAGCCTGGAAGTGACTCACTCTCATCTTTCTTTGTGTGTGTGTGCATGCGTGCACGTATGTGTGGTCTCCAGTGCGTGTGTGGGTTCCTACTCTTTTTTTTTTTTTAAACAAGGTTTTACCATGTGGACCAGGCTGGCCTGGAAATCACAGAGATCTCCTTGCCTCTGCCTCCCAAGCACTGGGATTAAAGGATGCACAGCTGTGGCCAGCCCACGCCACATTTCATAAACAGGTCTTGGGAAACTTTGTAGTCAGTCTGGGATTCCCCTTGGAGCCGAGTAATAGTCTACTTCTTTGTTCCCTTCTTTTGCTTGTATGCCTCACCTTTTAAACAGCAGAGCCTCCTCTCCAGCCTTGTTTGAGATAGGGTCTCATTGTGTAGCCCATGCTGGCCTGGAACTCCTGATATTCCTGCCTCAGCCTCTAAATGCTGAGGTTAATGGTGTGAGCCACCATTCATGACTGCAGCTTGACTGGTTTGTTTTTTAATTTTTAAAATTATATTTATTCTTGCTAGGTGGTAGTGGTGGTACACACCTTTAATCCCAGCACTTGGGAGGCAGTCAGGGAGATCTCTGAGTTCCAGGCCAACTTGGTCTACAGTTCTAGGACAGCAAAGAAACCCTGTCTCCAGAAACAACAACAACAACAAAATGCATGCCTTTGTGTGTTAGTGTGCTTGCCTGCACACACTAGTGTGCATGTGTGCATGTGGGGCAGGGGAGGGAAGGAGAGAGAGACGCCACATGCACAGGGAGGACTACCTTAGGTAATCAGTTCTCTCCTTCTACCATGGGGGTCCCAGGAACTGAGGTTGTTATGTTTGGTGGCTTCTTTGCCTGCTGAACCATTTTGCTGGCACCACTTATCTTGTGATGTGGGATTCCCCTCTGTGTGCTGTGAATGTGTTTTATACCATTAGTTAATAAAGAAGCTGCTTTGGCCAGTGGCTTAGTAGAGTAAAGCCAGTTGGGAAATCCGAACAGAGCTATATAGAGAGAGTAGGCGGAGTCAAACAAATGCAAGCCAGCTGCCTAGGAAACAAGACATGTAGAAAATGAGGTAATGCCATGGTCACTTGGTAATACATAGATGAATAAAAATGGGCGAAAACTAAACTGAATGCAGGGAGACGGACGCCATGTGTTGCTGAAAGAGAAAGTCACCAGAACTTTACCGGTAGGCCACAGCCTCTTGGTGATACACAGATTAATAGAAATGGGTTAATTTAAGATGTAAGAGCTAACTAGGAATACGCCTAAACCATTGGCCAAACAGTGTTGTAATTAGTACATTTTTTGTGTGATTATTTGGGTCTGGGCATCTGGGAAACCAATGTGCAGTCTCAGATTACATAATTTGCCCAATGTGAGGCCATTTAGTTTTTAAAAATTTTAGTTTTTAAAGATTTTAAATTTAAAATTTAAAGATTTTAGTTTTCATTTAGTTTTTTTAAATAAATAAATT
>NW_026068021.1:2592913-2594027 GCF_014885135.2 Alexandromys fortis
GTGCTGGGATTAAAGGCGTGCGCCACCACCGCCCAGCTTAGTTTTTTTAAATAAATAAATTTAATTTTAAAAAGACAAAAAGTACATAAACTACTTGTATGTAGAAAGTTTGTATGTAGAAAGCCATACAAATCTCTTTCTGAACTATATTGTATTTATATAAAATTTATTTTTATTTGTAGGCTTCTTATGAAACACTTATGATTACTCCAGAATAGATTGTTGCTTTAAGTTTTAGCAGTTTAGATGCAAACATAACTGATAATTTAAAAATATTGAAAATCAAATTATAAGTCAAGAGAAGACCTAGAACTTCATGAATTCTTCTAGTTTTGCTTAATGAACATCAGTACTTCTCAAACTTTCAAAACTTGGGGGTGGAGGGATTCCTTTTTTTAAAAATTGTTTTTATTGAGCTATATGGTGTTCTCCGATCCCTTTCCTTCCTCCCCACTTCTCCTTCTACCTTCTCCCATGATCCCCATGCTTCCCATGCTCCCGGTTTACTCAGGAGACCTTGTCTTTTTCTACTTCCCATGTAGATTAGATCCACGTATGTCTCTCTTCGGGTCCTCATAGTTGTCTAGGTTCTCTGGGATTGTGAATTGTAGGCTGACTTTTCTTTACTTTATGTCTAAAAGCCACTTAAGAGTGAGTACGTATTATATTTGTCTTTCTGGATCTGGGTTACCTCACTCAATATGATGTTTTCTAGATCCATCCATTTACCTGCAGATTTCAGGATGTCGGTTTTTTCATTGTGTAGTACTCCGTTGTGTAAATGTACCACTTTCAGCTCAGAATTCTACAAGATTTTCAAAGAACTAATATCAATACTCCTTAAATTGTTCCACATAATAGAAGCAGAAGGAACATTACCAAACTCTTTTTACGAAGCTACAATTACCCTGATATCCTAACCACACAAAGACAGTACTAAAAAAGAGAATTACAGACCAATCTCTCTCATGAACATTAATGCAAAAATACTTAATAACATACTGGCAAACCGAATCCAAGAACATATCAGAAAAAATTCATTTAAGTTTTAAAGATTCTTTTTCTTAACTATTCTTAGTGAACCTGAATTTTTTTTTTTTTTTTGGTTTTTCAA
>NW_026068021.1:2600566-2603215 GCF_014885135.2 Alexandromys fortis
TGTGTGTGTGTGTGTGTGTGTGTGTGTGTGTGTGTGTGTGTGTGCGTGCGTGCACATGCGCGTGGGCATGGGGGTCGGGTTGACAGTGGGTGTCTTCTATAGTTATTTTTCACCTGATTTTTGAGGCAGGCTCTCAATCTGGAGATCTCCTGATTGAACTCAGCTATCTGGGCATCAAGCCCCAGGTATCCTCCTGGCTCTGTCTCCTCAGTGCTGGGATTATAGGTATATACCACCACACCAGGCTTTTTTTTTTATGTGGGTTTTGGGGGGCTGAACTTGAGTCCTTACGCTTGTGGCAAACACTTTACTGACTGAACTATCCCTACAGCCCCTGTGATCTGTTTCCTACTGTGTGCTGTTGAGGGGAGGGGTCTGGCTGAGTGCTGACTACGGTAAGTTCTTTCTGGAGCGTAAGCTGTGCTGGTTTCATATATGGTAGTCTTGGGAAGTCAAAGAACCCCACATAGGTTTGGATTTGGGGGAGAACTGTGAGCAAGACAGACCAAGGAGGACTCAAGAAGGAGACTTGGCTGGGATGGGGCTTAGATGGTTGGGTGCTTGCTTAGTTTGTATGAGGCTTGGCTTCTATTCCAGCGCTGCATTAACTCAGCACCTGTAATGTCAGCACCATCGAGTGGAGGATCAGAATTCCATTCTTGACATCTTAGGGAGTTTGAGGTTAGACCGTTTCCACTCCCTTTCTAAACAACAACAACAACAACAACAACAACAACAACAACAACAAAACCAAAGACTTAGCCTAATGTTGAGAGCTATGAAGGGAGATGAGTAGATGAAGCACTCCTTCTTGGAGTAGTGTTTGAACTGAGTTTGCAGGATTTGGTACTAATCCCCATAGCTAATAAGCCAGTCTTCGGCAGCACTCACAGGTTTGCTGATACTGACCTCCCAAGTAGGGACATTAGGGCACTGCTGGGGACCTGTGGCTCTGCTTTCTGTAACTTAGCAGTGTGGCACACTCCAGCATTACATCATCAGGGTTCTTCCTTATGCTCTCTTGGCAAAATGGATAGGGCTGACCAAATGAATAAAGCAGATGCAGGAATTCATGGTGCGGAGGAAGGATCCCGCCAGCATGAGGCATTGTGTCAGGGTTTACCACTGTTGTGTCTGTTGCTGATTATCTTTGTTGTGGTGGTTTCTCACCGAGACAGTTTCCATCTCTTGCAAGGCCCTAAATGAGGTTTGCAGGTGTTGGATGTGCTGTTGTTACCATGGTAACACAGGTTCTCCTTTTTGCTGAGTTATGTGACTTTCTTGCTTGAGTTTATTACTTTGTATGTATTCATCCAGCAGGTGTTAAATAATTATCTGCTGTGGTCTGGGCATCTCTCTCTCTCTCTCTTTTTTTTTTTTCCCCCCGAGACAGGGTTTCTCTGTAGTAGTTTTGGAGCCTGTCCTGGAACTAGCTCTTGTAGACCAGGCTGGCCTCGAACTCACAGAGATCCGCCTGCCTCTGCCTCCCGAGTGCTGGGATTAAAGGTGTGCACCACCACCGCTCAGCATATTTTTCTCTTTTAATTAAAACACACACGTTATTGTGTACTTGAGAGATAGCTCAGTGGTTAAGAGCACTGGCTACTCTTCCAGGGTACTGGAGTTGGGTTCCCAGCACCCACATGGCAGCTAGCAGGTCTGTAGCTCTAATTCTAGGGTATCTGACACCTCTTCTGACCTCCTTGGGCACTGCATACATGTGTCCATGTGATGCACAGACAAATACACACATAAAATAAAAATCAATTTAAAATATATTGTTCATATGTGAATACCTGCTTGTGTATGTGGGTCCATGTGCATGTGCTTGTGTGTTTTTGTGCATGTGTGTGAAGGTACACTGGTTTGTGTACGTGTGCAGATATATGCCAGGTGTTGTTTCTCAAGTGTCACACACCTGTTTATTTATTTATCTTGAGACATGTTCTCTCTGGCACAGAGATCACCCAGTGGGCTAGACTGGCCATCAAGCAGAAATTCCCCCCCCCCCCGGGCCTCTTCAGCATGTACTACCACACCTGCTATTTCCCCTCAGTGCTGGAGATCAAATTCAAGTCCTTATTCTTGAGCAAGAAGCGCTTCATTGACTGAACTACCTCTATAGTCGGTTGTCCTCACCACACCCCATTTCAGTATTAGGATCAAATAATTCATTGATCTGGCCAGTCTAGCTAGCCAGCTTGCTCCGGGGAACTGTTTCTACCTCTTAAACAAGGGGGTTATGGTGGCTGGGGTTTGTGCCCACTTGGCATTTATGTGTTCTGGGGATCTGAATTCAGGTCCCCACCCTTATGTGGTAAGTGCTTTATCCATGGAGCCACATCTCCAGCCCCTAGCACTATTCTCCATCCTTGGGATAGTTACTGAATACAGTGAACGCAGACCTCCATCTTGCAGAGCTGGTGTTCTTATGAGAACCACACAGGAGTCAGGAGATGTAATCAAAAATATACCTTAGGGGGGCTGGAGAGATGGCTCAGTGGTTAAGAGCACCGCCTGCTCTTCCAAAGGTCCTGATTCAATTCCCAGCAACCACATGGTGGCTCACAACCATCTGTAATGAGATCTGTACCTTCTTCTGGCCTGCAGGCAGAATACTGAGAATACTGTGTACATAATAAATAAATA
>NW_026068021.1:2606890-2651612 GCF_014885135.2 Alexandromys fortis
CCCCTCCCTTCTCTCGGAAAAAAATAAAATAAAAAAGAGCCACCTGGGCATTACCAAATTTATTGGTGCTTTTATAGAAGCTACTTCCACTAGATGGCATTAAAGAGCTGCATGTTAGCTAACAACTTCAGAAAGCTGAAACCCATCTAGCTGAAATCAGCAATACACTTCCCGATGGTGTTTGTCCTGATATTGTGAGTTTCTAGGTATGAGCCACGAGTCTCAGCCACTTAGTCACTTATTGGACATGTTGTGTTTCAGGCACTGTGTTTGCAATGTAGCAGTGAGACAGGAGCCCATGTGGTTAGTAGTTTGCTTGGCAGTCCAGAGGATCTGAGTTCAGTTCCCGGCCCCTACACTGGGTGGCTTCCCTGTAACACCAACTCCAGGGGCTCTGATGCCTCATGTGTACATACTCAGACACACACACACATACACACACACACACACACACACACCCCCCTTAGGATGTGCTAGAGAGAATCAAAGCCAGGGGGTGCTGTCCTGGGGACAGTTGATGTTGCAAACCATAGTTGTCACCAATAAAAATGTCACAGAGAAAGCAACACTTACTGCCAGGAAGCTGAGGAGGATAGGAAGTTGGTCTAGTATGTGGGTGGATGAGGGAACCTTCTGGGTAGAGGAGAAAGCCAGTGCCAAGGCCTCAGGCCAGGTGCAGGGTTGAGGCTGCTGAGTTGGAGGGAACTAGGGAGCTGCAGAGAGTGTTTTTTGACTGTAGAGAGAAAAGAACATTTTGTGTGTGTGATGGGGGTAGTGGCAGTGGACTTGAGGAAGCCTTGTTTAGGACCTGTTCTCCTTGGGGATTGCCTGGCATCCTCAGTGAGGAAGCTGTACTCATGGTTTCTTTTCTTCCTTTTTTCTTTTTCCCTTTGCCCCTTTACTTTTTAATTATCCACTTGCCTGTTCATTTCCTTTTGCTTCCTCCTTTTTTGAGATGGCCTTTTTAGGAGCCCAGGCTGGACTGGAACTCCCGATCTCCCAGCCTCCATCTGCTTAATGGATGGGTGGTAGAGTGCTGGGATTACAGGTGTGACCACATTACCCTTTTGGAGGGGTGCTGGGCATGGAACCCAGAGCTTCATTCATGCCAGGCAAGCGTTCTACCCACTGGACCACATCCCAACCTGGTTTCTTCTTTTAACATGATGAGGTTTGTTTCCTTTCTCCCCCACTGTGTTTCAGGGAGTACTTGGTCCCTTCATGAAGATGTTCTTCTCGATACTTGACCATTAGAAATCTGGCATCGGTCCTGTGGCCTATAAAAGCCCACTGGCAGAAAAACAAGTTTGTATTTCCCTAGAGTTGATCCTAAGCAGTGAGTGAAATCACAGCAGAATGGGTTGTATTTGAGGGTGGTTATGTCCTTTATAGTAGCAGAGGGCTGTGGGTGGGCTTTGCTAAAAATGAAGCTCAGCGGTGCTCCCTCAGCTGTGACCTGCTATGGGAACTAGCGTCTTCACTGACAGGTGGAGTAGAGCATGCACTGCCTGTGGAAAAGGATTGCTGTAAGCCCAGGAGTTATCCTAGACATGATGGTGCTGGCTCCTAGTGACTCAAGAGTTGATAACTCGGGAGGCAGAGGCAGGCGGATTTCTGTGAGTTCGAGACCAGCCTGGTCTACAAAAGCTAGTTCCAGGACAGGCTCCAAAACCACAGAGAAACCCTGTCTCAAAAAACAAAAAACAAAACAAAAAAAAAGAGTTGATATAGAAGGCTTGAAAGTTCTATGCCTGTGTGGGCAGCTTGTAAGTGTAACCCTGTCTGAAAACAAAAAGTAAAATGAAGGCTTGCGGTGTGGCTCAGTGGTAGAGCACCTGCCTAGAATCCTCCAGTGTGGGGCTGGGTGTGGCTCAGTTGGTAGAGCACCTGCCTAGAATTCCCCAGTGAGGGGCTTGGGTGTGGCTCAGTGGTAGAGCTCCTGCCTAGAATCCCCCCAGTGAGGGGTTGGGGTGTGGCTCAGTGGTAGAGCTCCTGCCTAGAATCCCCCAGTGAGGGGCTGGGGCATGACTCAGTGGTAGGGCATTAGCCTACCATGTGAGCCCCTGGGTTCAATCCTCAGAAAAAGAAAAGACTGTAAATTAGTTGGTTCTAAGTTTTGAAAGAGGTGTGTATGTCTTTCAGACTGAGGAAAAGAAGACAGAAAATACTGAGCATTGGCCCAAGTGGAAGGCAGCTGGGCCTTTTGCTTGAGGGGGTGTAGATTGGCTGAGTCACTTAGGAAAACTGGAAATATTTACTAAGCTGAGCATATGCAAGTGCTGTGATCCAGCACATACACTAACGCCTGTGTTATGTACCCAACAGAAGTGCATGCAACATATGTCCATAAAAGCCATGTTCTGGAATGTTCTCAGCAGTGCCATGTGTCATAGATTGGCAGTGAAACCATCCAGATGCCCAGCAGGCATGAAATGAGTGAGTAGTGGGCCATAGCTGCATGACAGGATTTTTGGAAGGGACGGGCTGTATCCACTGTGTGTGACCTGTGAGCTTCAAGATTAAGGAAGAGGTTAGAACTGGGCTCTGACTCTACTGTATAAAATAGACTAGGCCAACCTGTGAGAGACCTGTCTCATAGAGGTGGTAATTGAAGAGAGTGATGAAGTGTTAGTCTCTCATTTTGTTACTTTATAAAAGAAAGCACAGCTGAGCGATACTTTAAAAACAAAAACACAGCCAGGCGATAGTGACGACATGCGAGGCAAAGGCAGGTGGATCTCTGTGAGTTTGAAAGTTAGCCTGGTCTATAGAGCATGTTCCAGGACAGCTAGGACTAAACAGAGAAACCCTGTCTCAAAAAAAATCAAAAACCAACCAAACAAAACCCAAAGCACACCATCTCTCAATAGCTGTTGCTAACCTTAAACTCTATGTAGATTAGGTTGGCTTTGAACTCATAGGAATCATTTGCCTGCCGGTGCCGCCAGGGTGCTGGAATTAAAGGTGCATACAACCATATGTGGCCTTTAGGTTTTGTTTTGTTTTTCTAGATGGAGTTTCTCTGTGTAGCTTTGGAGCTTGTCCTGAAACTTGCTCTGAAGACCAAGCTGGCCTAGAACTCACAGAGATCCACCTGCCTCTGCCTCCCGAGTGCTGGGATTAAAAGCCGCTGCCACCACCATACCTGATAATGTTTTATCTCAGACTCCCAAGTGCTGAGATTATAGGCATGTGTCACCATCCACAGCTCTTTTCTATTATTGTGGGTGTTTGAATACTTTGTGATTAGAACAAACAGAAATTTCAAAGGTAGTTAGCAAAAAACAAATGAACAGACTGAATTAAAAAGTGGTTGAGTGGCTGGGGATTTTAGGCAGTTTTGTTGATTTGCAGAAAATTTGAAAATGTGTTCTGCAGTCATTTGGAAACACAATTGATATCTGAAAAGCACTCCATCTGGAGTGGTGCAGCCTCGGGAATGGGGAAGTTAGCAGAGTCTTCATAGACTGCGGAGCTGAGGCGGTTGGTCTGAGTCCTCATGGAGGCTGTGAAAGTCTGCTTTCTTTCCCTTTCCTGCAGTGCTGGGCTGGAATCCAAGCCTCTGCATATGTCACTCAGGTTTTCTCACAGCAGATCCTCCTGCCTCAGCCTGCTGGACTGAGGAGCGTGAGGGGAGGGTTCCTCGCTGCACTTGGTTTAAAGCTTGCTTTGGTGTGTGCTGGGACTTTAGTAGTACAGTGCTTGCCTGGTGTGCAGGGCTCTGGGTGCCAGCCCCAGCAATGTATCAAACAAAAGCAGGAAAGTGGTTCCTTTAGGCAGCACCAACACGGGTAAGGGCGCCTGTCCTTGTCAGGAGAGAGCCTAGCTGCAGCCCGTGGCCTCTAGATGGAAGACTACTGCTTCCTGAGTCTCTGGGGCATCCTGGTGTCTCCTGGCCCCCAAGCTGCTGAATTGTCATTTCTAAAGTTGTGCTCATGATAAGGATGAGGAAACTTATGTTCGTTCCCATTTCCTGAGGACAGTTTGTTTATTTAAGAACTCAGCTCACAGGTTTTTGTTTGTTTTAATTTTATTAAAACTAAATCATTTTTTAAACTATGTGAATGTTTTGTCAGCATGTATGCACGCTGGGTGCAATGCTTGGTACCTGTAAAGGCAAGAAAAGGGAGTCGGGTCCTTGGCCTTTCAGTTACAAATGGTTGTTAGTCACCATGTGGGTGCGGGAATTGAACTTGCAAGGCTGTTAATCATTGGCCAGTCATCTTTCCAACCCCTCAGAGAATCTGCTGAATCTAAAGTGCAGTTTCCTAAGCTTGAGAAGGAATCTGCTTACTGAATGCTGAGAGCATCTCCTATTCCAATTACCAACGCTTTTCCCCAAACACCTCACTCTTCTTTGATTCAGAATCTTGTTATGTGGCCTGCCTGGTTCTCTGGCAGAGAGAGCTGGGGCAGAGCCAGACCTGCTGGACTCTCCCTGGGGCTGAGAGGGATGGCGAGTGTGAAGACTCTGACATGGTGTCCCATCGTGTGTGTGTGTGTGTCCCTGTCTTCAGGGAGAAACACACTCACTGAGTCTAGAGTCTGTCAAAGCAGTTAATGGTATCAAGCAGGGACTTATGTAGGGTTGGGATGGGCAGAGTAAGGAGCAATAATATTTTGCCACGCTAGCAGTGGCTGGGTGGAGGCAGGTCTAGGTAAGGTAGCTAGAGACAGGTCGCCAAACTCTAGCTAGACTCAGGAAGTTACACTAGGTCTTACATCAAATCAAATTAGGCTCAGGAAATTACACTGGGCCTCGTGCAGCCCAAAATCTCCCCTTTTTGTTTTTGACATGACAGTGGAAGACATGGTCCCTGTCTTAGGTTGTCTCCCATATGGAGATCTTACCCATCGCTGAGTACCATGTAGCTCATTTATGAAAAACCCTCTCCATGACCTGCCTTCGGTTGTTCAGCCTGTCTGAGATCTTACCCATCACTGGTCAACTGGAGGGTGGAGGAGGGGCGTTTATATGAAGATTACCAGTCATACAGTTACACGAGGGCCCCAGACTCCTGAGTGGCCAGCCTATGATAGTATACCTCGACCTGATGTAATTCAACAGCCTCCAATCTTTGGCAGATAAATTGTGTGATCTTATTGAACATACAAGGGCCCAGTAGTAAGAAGCATAAGGAAAAGGAAGGGTCCAAGCAGGGGAAGGAAACAGGGTAAGAATCCATGAAAGCCCATCCACATGGGGTTGTCCTGAAGGTTTCACCATCTCTTCTCTAGGTCTCATCAGGGTAAGCGACAGCATCCACGTCTTCGATTGTTTCTGGGGAAGAAGCAGAAAGGCACTCCTCAGGGGTGGAACATTTCCTAGGAATCATCATTATCCTCATGGGGTAATATGATCTCTAGCCGGCACCCAGATGGGCCTCTTTTCATTTTGAGGGAAGACACATCCCTCTTCCGGCATTGAGGAGTGGGTCTGGTCTTCTTCAGCCTCCAGACAAGGGGTCCTTCCATTTGACCCAGACAGAACTGTAGGTAATTGATGAAGACCAATGTTTTTGAAAAGGAGACAGATATTTATCTTCTCTAGAGAAATTTAGAATATTTAGGGTCAATAATGCCTTTCTCAATTGATCATGTTGGAGCAGAGACCCCTTTTTGCTTTTCTAGTTGAGACTTGAGTGATTGTACCCTTCCATGATGGCCTGTCCCCTTGGATTATATGGAATGCCAGTGGAATGAGAAATTTTACAGGTTTGTAGAAAGTCTATAAAGGCCTTACTGATAAAGCATGTGTTGACCGAGTTTTCTGTCCCACCAGGTCCCATAGCCGTAAAGTCCCAAAGAAGCACACAGGGTCTACATTAATCATAAACTAATTGGCCTATTAGTTCAGGCTTTTTATTAACTCTTATAACTTATATTAGCCCATAATTCTTGTCTGTGTTAGCCATGTGGCTTGGTACCTTTTTTGGCAAGGCAGTCACATCTTGCTTCCTCTGTGTCTGGGTGATGACTGCAGACTGACACTTCCTTCTTCCCAGAATTCTCGTTGCCCCACCTAACTTCCTGCCTGGCTACTGGCCAATCAGCGTGTAATTAAAACACAAGTGACAGGGTACAGACCATTGTCCCACAGCAAGCATGGGCCATTATCTGTTTTAATTTGGCTAGGTAAGCCCTCCCTCCTGGACACCAGGGAGAAACACCCACTGAGTCTGGAGTCTGTCAAAGCAGGATCTCATTTAATGGTGTCAAGCAGGGACTTATATAGGGTTATGATAGGGGTGGAGAAGCTTGGGATAGGTTAAGGCGGAGTAAGGAACAAGGGCCAATAATATTCTGCCACAGTAGAGGTAGCTGGGTGGAGGCGCGTCTAGGTTGGGTAGTCAGAGACAGGTCTCCAAACCCTAGCTAAGCCCAGAAGTTACACTAGGCCTCACACCAACTCAAGTTAGGCTCAGGAAATTACACTGGGCCTCATGTGGCCCAACAGTGGCCAAGGCTGATAGTAAACTCAAGATCTTCAGTACAGGTGCTCTACCACTGAGCCACACCCCAGCCCCTCACTGGGGTTTTTTGAATAGGGTTTCTCTGTAGTTTTGGAGCCTGTCCTGGAACTAGCTGTTGTAGACTAGGCTAGCCTCGAACCACAGAGATCCGCCTGCCTCTGCCTCCCAAGTGCTGGGACTAAAGGCGTGTGCCACTACCACCTGGCTATTTCATTTCATTTTCATGCAATTGTACTCTGACATGCTGCTGTTTATTTTCCCTGTTCTGGAAAATAACTACAGAATGGTTTAGGAGCACCTGGTCACTGTTAAATGTGGGGAGAGTATATAGGCATGGTCTTAAATTGCATTAGTCTATCCTTGACACTGGTTGTCAATCTATGGCCCTGAGGCCAGCAAAATGCCTAGGAATTTATGTGAAATGCATGTTCTAAGGTCCTTCCTAGGCCTGTAGGCTAGGAATCTGGGTAGGTGGAATGCAGATGGGGGCAGCCGTCCGTGTGTGAACAAGCCTACCAGGTGATTCTAATGCAACCCCATTTGGAGTTGTGAGCTCTGGGACCCTGCCATCTGTCACTGGCCTTCCTTATCTCTGTTGTGGTCAGCTAACAGCTTAGGTTTGCACTCTAAAGTGGTATAGTGCTAAACTTGGAGTCTGCAGGAAGGTGCAGTCAATTCTTTATCCCACCAAGTGAAACAGAAGAACCTCACAGTCTCTCTGAGAACAAACACCAAGTGCCTTTTCCTAGGGCAGATGTAGGAACTAGGAACTTCTTTCTGTTTGGTTATTTTTGAGACATGGTCATAGCCCTGGCTGTCCTGGAACTATGTATCCCAGGCTGGCTTCCATCTCACAGAGATCCACCTGTCTCTGCCTCTTAAATGCTGGGATTAAAGACACGTGCCACCATGCCCAACCCAGACGGCACTGATGGACCAAAAGAATGATTCCATCCAAGCCCTACTTGCTGAATTGGTTGAGTTTTTTGGGGTTAGTTACAGAAGCACAAAAAACCCATGGGCTACACCAGCAAGTCCAAGTCTTAGTATTTGGGATCCAGGGGAAGAAGGACCTTGGTGAGGATCCTGAAGACTCCTGAGCTTTTTGAGTTTCTCTCCCCACATGGAACGATGTCAGTAGGCTGAGTGTCAGGCAGCTGCTCTGTGTCAAGACAGTGATGGTCAGGAAACAGCCACATGGTGCTTGTGATGATTCTAAGAGAGCTTTCTGTGGTGAAAGATGTCTGTCCTTCAAATGTGGAGTTGGGGATGTCTCTAGCAGCCCCTCCATTGGTCTGGAGTAGTGTGGTTCTGAGCTGGGCTGGACTTGGCCTCCTAGCAGCAGTAGGTGCAGGGGACTGCCAGTGAGCTGCTTGCCTGTTCCTTGTGTATACCATCCACCTTCCAGGAAGTCTTTTGGCCTGGGACTGATGTGCTGCCGTCAGCATTTGCGAAAGGGTTGCTTCAGTAAGGGACAGAAAGGGTTATGTCACCGTTTACAAGGAAGATCCTGTTTGCTCCTGCCGGCCCATTTGGACTCCTCGATTACCATGTTACTGTCTAAATAAACATTCAGCAGGAAGACCCTTGGGGACAAGAACTGAATGTGCGTGCGTGTGTTGTTTTCATTACTTTTGTTATTTTTAAGACAAGGTCTCTATGTAGTCAAGACTGGCCTCAAATTCATTTTGTAGCTCAGGCTGGCCAGGAACTCATAAACTTCATTGTTTCAGTCTCCTAGGTGCTGGGATTTCAGGCGTGACTGCAGTGCCTGGCTGGAGTCATTACTTTATCCACAGTGGGTACCTGACTTGTAGAACCACAACATCTTGGGCTTTACTTGTCTGTTTCCATTTCCTGTTTGTCAGGTGTGGGGGGCGGAGGAGCACATGGCTTCATACTGCCTATGGGATTGCTCCCTCTAATTGTACCTTGTCTTAGTTACTTTTCTGTTGTTATAACAAAAAACCATGACCAAGGCAACTTACAGAAGCAGCATTTGATTAGAGTCTATGATTTCAGAGGGGTTCGTGATGATCATGGTGGGGAGCATTGCAGCAGGCTGGAAGGAGTGGTGCTGGAGCAGTAGCTGACACTTCCTGTCTTGGGACACAACCATGAGGCAGAGAGGGCTGACTGGGAATGGTTTGGGCTTTTGAAATCTCAAAGCCCACCACAGTGACATGCCTCCTCCAATAAGGCTATACCATCCAACCCTTCCCAGATAGCTCCACCAACTGAGGACCAAGTATTTAAATATATGAGCCCGTGGGGGCCACTCTGATTCGGTCCACTGTACCTGCTTGCCCTTCTTAGCTCTTCTACGGTGGCTCTAATGCTCTTGGGGTAGGGAGGTCTCTGGAGAGGAGAAGCCTGCGAGTCCCTTAGACTTCCGTTTCATTAGAAGGTATTCCCAGCATTGGAAGTGAGCACTCACAAAATCTCTGCTGCGGAGGACATTTATTTAGTACCGAGTATTCAACTGAGGGCTTTGCGCATGCTAGGCGGATGGGGTGTCACTGAGCTGTGTCCCCCCAACCCCTCACTGGGGAGTTCTAAGTAAGCATTCTACATGAGCTACACTTACCAGCCCACTTTCTACTTCTTGAGACAGGACTGGCCTTGAGTTCACTGTATCTATCCCAGGTTGGATTTGAGCTCATGATCTTTCCGACTGAGTGTCCTAAGAAGCTCATCTCAGAAGCAGGCAGAGCCCCAGTCATGGCTTCTGGGGGAACACTTTCCAAGTTTTTGTTGGTGGCTTCACAAAATGTTTTTGGACTGGAAGGTAATAAATCTGAAAGGAAGTCAGTGGCATTTATTGAGTGTTTTATTTTCACCAGCTATTTTCAGCTGTGCTGTGTCATTTAATTCCGAGGCGCACTGCCTTCCAGCTGAGAACCCCACAGTAAAGCAATTTGTTCCAGAATGGTTAGAGCAGGGAGAATGTGAGGTTGGTGGGGCCTGTCTCGGGGATGCTGGAGGACTGGAAGGATTCTTGCTGTGTTCTTGGCAGAGGTGGTACAGGCCCGCTGGGTGGTAAGGGCACCTCTGTCTTTGTGTGTATGTTGAAATTGGGTCTTGCTCTATGATCAATTTGTCCTCAAAATCTGAATCCTCCTTCTCTGCAGGGACTATTAGGCATGTGTCACTGTGCTTACCTCTTGGAAATATTTTTATTACATTATCCATTTATTTATGGTTGGGAGAATACATGTGCCATGGTGCACACGTGGCAATCAAAGACCAGCTTATGGGAGCTGACTCCTAGGGATCAAACCAAGATGGTCAGACTTGGTAGCAAGTGCTTTTGCCTGCTGACCCAGCTCACCAGCTTCCTGACCTGGCTCTTTATGTCCATTTTGCAGGTGATAAATTCTGTGCTCAGATGTAGTCATTCACTGGCCCACATCCCTGCAGAAATATGGAGACTGGCTTCCGCCAGATGTCTCTTGTCAGAGCCTGCTTTTGCATTCCAGCTTTGGGCCTGGCTGTTTCTCATCTAGTTTGGTTTACTTCTGCCATGCTGGGGTAGTGTCACTGAGGAAGGTATCGGTTTGCTAAGAGGGCTAAGGTCTGTCTGTGATGCTTGTACCGAAGAATCCAGAATCTCCCTTCCTGTTTCTGTCCTTACTGCTGCTAGTGGTCCACCCATGACAGTATAGCTGTCCAAAACAAACTGTTTTCGTTTGTTTTGAGATAGAGTCTGAGTACGTAGCTCTGGGTAGTCTTTAGCTCAGAGGTCTCCTCATGCCTTTGCCTTGGAGGTGCTGGATTACAGGTGTGTGCTTTTTCTTTCATTTAAATTTGATTTTGAGGGACTGGAGAATGGCTCAAATTGAGTGTTTACTGCTCTTGCAGAGGACTCACAACTGCCTATAAAAATCCAATCCCAGGGCATCCAGCACCCTCTTCTGGCCTCTGTAGACTCCAGCACTCATGCAGTGCACATAAACTCGATGCAGGCCCTTACATATTCATATTCATAAAATAAGTAACATATTTTTAAAAAAGTTTGTTTTGAAAATATGGACTCCTTAAACTTTTTTTTCTTTTCTTTATTAGAGACGGGGTTTTCCTGTAGTTTTAAAACCTGTCCTGGAACTAGCTCTTGCCTTTCACTGGGGGATTCTAGGCTCTACCACTGAGCCACACCCCAACCTCTTAAACTGCCCCCCCCAAAAGATAGGGTTTCAATATGGAGTCCTGGCTATTCTGCCACTCCCTGTGTAGGTCAGGCTGGCTTCAAACCAACAGAAGTCTACCCTTCTCTGCCTCTGCAGTGCTGGGATTGAGGAGTGTTCCACCATACTCAAGCAGGCCCCTGAATTTAGTAAATTAACAGGTGGGATCATAATGTGTTTTGGTTGGTGCCTCAGAGATCTGTGAGGACATTTGGGTTCATAGAAGTGTTAGTGTGCTTTTAATGTTTGGGCTCCCTCCCTCCCTCCCTTCCCCCCCCCCCCTCTCCTCATGTGTGTGTCTGTGTAGATGACGCCAGAGGAGTTCAACTGGGGTGTTGGTGGTATTCTTCTGGAGTCTCCCACCTTGAAAAATTTAAAGATATTTATTTATTGTATATTCCGTATTTGCATGTGGAGGTGAGAGGACAACTTGCAGGAGTCAGTTCTCTCCTACTTTTATGTAGGTTCTGGGGATCAAAGTCAGTAGTCATGTTTGGCACAGGCCTATCCTTCTGAGCCATCTTGCCAACTCTGTTATTTATTTCCTTCCTTACTTGTTGATGTACAAAAGAGTTCCACAATAGCCCAGAATGGAGTGTAACAAAGGTTTATTTATCTGGGGATAAAGTCACAGGGTAGTGCTCCACAGTCTTGTGCCAGCGCTGAGACATGGAAATGAATCCAGCAGCTGAGAGACCCATGCCCAGAGTGTGCTGATATCTTAAAGGCTGTTGGCTGAAGGAGAGCCCACAGCACTCACCTATTTATTTATTTAAGATAGGGTTTCTCTGGGTAGTCATGGATGTCCTGGAACTCACTCTGTAGACCAGACAGCCTCAATCTAAGAGATTCGCCTGCTTCTGCCTCCAAAGTGCTGGGATTAAAGGTGTGTACCTACCTGTGTTCAGTGTTTTGCCTGCATGTATGTATGTGCACCATGCAGAGGCCAGAAGAGGACATCTGATCTCCTGGAATTGGAGTTAAATTGGGTTGTGACCACCATATGTGTGCTAGGAACTGAACCTGGGTCCTCTGCAAGAACAGCAAGTGTTCTTAACTGCATAGCCATCTCTCCAGCCCCAGCCAGCTCTGTTTTTGGAACATGGGCTCTCAGTATTTTTTTTCTTTTAAATGAGAGTGTGTGTGTGTCCTTGTGAATATGTGATTGTGGATATGAGTGTGAGTGTGTGTGAGTGAGCAAGCCTGTGTGCCAGCGAACAACCTCAGGTGTGTCATCTTTAGAAACACTGTTTACTTACTTTGAGACAAGGTTGTTGAGCGATGTTTTTAGCTCTTTTAGCTTTTTGGAGGCCTACCACCCAGCTCCCAAATAAATCACACACAGAGGCTTATTCTTAATTATGAATGCCCAGCCTAAGCTTGGCTTATTTCTTGCCAGCTTTTCTTAATTTAAATTATCCTGACTATCTTTTGCCTCTGGGCTTTTATATTTCTCTATTTTCGTATACTTTTCTTTACTTCTTTCTCCTTGGCTTGCTGTGTATCTGGGTGGCTGACCCTTGGTGTCCTCCTCCTCTTTCCTCCTCTTGTTCTCTTGTTCCTCCTCCTTCTTCCTCCTTCTTCCTCCTTCCTCCTCCCCCTCCTCCTCCTCCTTCCTTCTCCTCCTCCTCCTCCTCCTCCTCCTCCTCCTCCTCCTCCTCCTCCTCCTCCTCCTCCTCCTCCTCCTCCTCCTCCTCCTCCTCCTCCTCCTTCTTTTCTCTGAGACAGGGTTCTCTGTAGCTTTGGTTCCTGTCTTGGAACTAGCTCTTGTAGACCAGGCTGGCCTTGAACTCACAAAGATGCGCCTGCCTCTGTTTCCTGAGTGCTGGGATTAAAGGCATGCATCACTGCTGCCCAGCTTTCTTGCTCTTCTTTTTTCCTCCTAGATTTCTCCTTCTATTTGTATTCTATGCCTGCAGCCCCACCTATCCTCACTCCTTTATCTCTTTATTAGGATCATCAGGTGATTCAAACAGGCACAGTAACACAGATTCACAGAGTTAAACAAATGCAGCATAAACAAGAATCATACATCTGAATATAATATTCCCCAACACAGGGTTGCTCATTAACCTAAAACTGGATTATTAGGCTATGTTAGGCCAGCTGGCCAACAATCCCAGCTATCCTCCTGTCTCTGCCTCCAGTATTGGGATTATTAATGTGTGCCATCACGCCTAGCCTGGAGTCATGGATGCTGGGGATAAGTTAGGTCCTTGTGTGTACATGGGAAGTACTGACTGGCCTTTCCCCCAGCCTCTTTCTTTATTCATATACATATATATGTGTATGCATGTATACACACACATTTATTTAGCTTTTTAGTCTTAATTGTTTGGGTTGGGGTGTGTGCACCAGCCACAGTATGCTTGTGGAAGTCAGGAGGACCTGAGGGAGTTGGTTTCCCCTTTTACCACTTAGGTCATCAAGCTTGGTGGCACCATAACCTATTGAACCATCTTACGAGTCCCTCTCCTTATTTTTTCAGACAGGGTCTGTGTAGCCTGGGCTGATGAAGGACCCTGCTCCTTTGTTCTATTAAATCCTGAGGGCAGTCAGGGTTACATGTGTGCACCCCCACGCCTGCCTTTCCAGGGTGTTAGAGAGAAGCTAGGGTAGAGGTGCCGTTTGTACTGTTGAGATCTGCCTTTTAGATTCTCCTGTGTGCAAAGTTCACATTCTTCAGGCGCATGTGAACCTTTGGTAATCATTAGTGAGATTTCAGGCCGTGTAGAGACTGTCTTACCCTAATCTCCAGGGAAATATTGAAATAAATAAATGCTTATTTTATTTTTTTGAAAAAGCACACAACTGTGATTCTAGTACCTGGGAGCCGAGGCAGGAGATATTTGTTGAGGCTAGACTGGTCTATGTTTTGAGTTCTTGCCAGCCAGGGGTAAGGTAGTGAGGCTATGTTTTGAACAAATATTTCTTAATAGAGATCTCTGTTACCCCTCTGTTTATTATCCTTCTTCCAACTCTGCTCATTTTTCTGTCCCTATGTCATTTATATTACATAAGTGTTTTTAGCAGGTAGCATGCTTTGAGATTGGGCATCATGCTGTATCCCTGAATGGCCTTAGACTTAAAGCAGGCTGTGGTTATTCTGCTTTTACCTCCCAGATTCTGGGATTATAGGTATGTACCATGAGCAGGATTTTGTTTTTATCATTTTATTTTTTGTGTAGACCAGGCTGGCCTGGAGATCAGGACCCTCCTGCCTCAGCCTCTTAGTGATAGAATTACCAGGGTGCACCATTCTGTCCTGCCTACATCAGCCTGGTCAGTCTCTCTCTTAATCTCTTGCCTTGAATTCCTGACCCTCCTGTCTCTAGCTCCCAAGTGCTGGAATAACAAGGCATGTACCACTGTGTGTGTTTGTCTTTTGACATCTATGGTTTCGATAAAAAGTTGGCTGTTGATCTGACATTAGGGTTTCCTGGTCTTCTAAACTCATGCACCAGGGAATTATTATTTTTATTATTTTGGTTTTTTGGGATTTCTCTGTGTATCTCTGACTATCCCGGAACTCACTCTGTAGAGCAGGCTGGCCTTGAACTCACAAAGATCCACCCCCCTCTGCCTCCCTGAGTGCTGGGATTAAAGGCGTGCACCACCTTTGCCCAGCTTGCACAAGGAAGTTCTAAGAATGGACACTGTGGTGATTGGAATGGGAATGGCTCTGTACACTTATATACTCGAATATTCGGTTCCTAGTTGGTGGAACTATTTGAGAAGGACTAGGAGGTGTGGCCTTGTTGGAGAAGTTGTGGCTTGGAGGTTTAGCTCTCTTCTGCTTCATGCTTGTAGAACGAGATGTAAGTTCTTAGCTACTGCTCCAGTGTTGTGCCTGCCTGTCTACTGCCATGTGCCCCAACTGTGTTGGTCATAGGTGTTTGGCTGGATGCTCCAGCTCGCTCCTGCAAAAGCCCCATTTTCTCTCTCTCCAAACCCCACCCTCTCAGAGAATCTGCAAAAAAATCCAGTTTGGCATTCTTGGTGGCAGGGAGCTGAACATGTGGTAAAGTGCTTGCCACACAGGTACAAGGACGTGAGTTTTGCCTCCCAGAACCCACATAAAAGACCAGGCATAGTGATGTCGAGGAGGCAGAGACAGACAGGAGGGTTCCTAGATGAAGGGGGTCTCCTACTTTCCCAACCTTGTTGAATTGATACTTTCCAGGTAAAGTAAGAGACCCCTGTCTATCATGGCTTGCTCCTAGAACTCTGATTGGGGCAGAGGGAATGGAAAAAGGACGGACATAGATGCACATAAACCTGGGGTGGGTGTGTCATGTGTGTCAACAACTTGGAACTTCAGCACAGCAGGAGGGGTTAGCTAATAGTCTGTAGGAGAGCAGTCTCGGGTTGCAGTTGTTAGTTTTTGCACGTACTGAGCAATGGTTTGTAAACACTTGTACTTGAACCAGAAGAAGCTTTGCCATGCCTCTGAGCAGGAGGAAGATTTTGCTAATTCCCATGGGCCTAAGGCATTGGTATCCTTGACATGGCTGTGCCATGTCACCAATACACATTCAGTCGGGTCTTCATCTACCTACATATTCATTCAGAGTATCTTTGGCTTCCCACAAGACCCTGTCTGGGGAAAAAAAAGAGGGGACCGGAGAGATGGCTCAGCAGTTTAGAGTATTGGCTGCTCTCCCAGCAGACCCAAAGTTCAATTCCCAGCACTACACCTAATAACTATCTGTCCAGGGCATCCAATACCCTCTTCTGGCTTCCACGGGCACTGCATGAACCTGCTACACATACATGAAGGCAAGCATACATACCTAATTTAAAAGATGATGTAGATGGCAGGAAGGATAACATGTGAGACTGACCTCCGGCCTCCACACACTTGTACACAGACACGGGTTTCCTGGCACCATCATGGTGGTGGTGTCTTTTTTCCTGGTGGTAACGATGTGCAGCGTCTCTCTGTGTGCTTTGTGACCTCTGTACGTTTCTGGAGAATTTATAACAATTTAGACAATTTATAATTGTTTGTTATACAATTTATAAATTGTCTGTTGTTAAATTTCAAGCATTCCCTTCCTCTCTAACTGCTCTGTAATGTTCTCCATGGACTTATCCATTCACACAGATGAAGCCTCCTAGTAGGGTTTCTTCTGGGTGCTGTACCCTGGGGAAGGGGGTAGGTCTGGTGTGGCTCTGTGGCTGTGGCCAGAGTCCATTTGCTGAGCCAGCACAGGATACAGGGAGGCCCTACTCCGTGAGCAGCTGTCTTTACCTGTCTTTATCTTGTCTTCCTCAGGCCCACAAACATCCCAGGTCACTGAGCAGCGGGACCTGGACCCTGGGCGAATGCAGATGCCGCAGAGGAACCCGTTGCTGCTGTCCTACACCCTGCAGGAGTTGCTGGCCAGGGACACGGTGCAGGTAGAGCTCATCCCTGAGAAGAAGGGCCTGTTCCTCAAGCATGTGGAGTATGAGGTTTCCAGCCAGGTAACTGGGACTTGACAGCGTGCTTCAGGGGAGAGCCACAGACCAACCTGGGACAGGGTGGTGGGAGAGCCGTCTGGGTGGCTCTACAGTGTGACCCAACACCTGATGACACAGTTGAGCTGGCCAGACAACTTCTGAATACTTGCTGGTGCCAGAAGCTGGTTTCCATCTCAACTGGGTCTCTATAAGGTCCATTCTTTTGAGTGAAATATTTTTTCTTATGAATCTTAATATCTTTCTGTGTCTATCTTTTTCTTTTTGACAGGATCTTGCTATATAACAGAGCAATCCTAGTGCCCTGGCCTCCTGAGTTTTCAGATTATAGGCCTGAGCTACCAGACCTGGCTTGTAGGAATCTTTTTTTTTTTTTTTGAGATAGGCTGGCTTTGAACTATCAGAGATCTGCCTGCCTCTGCCGATATTCCCCAAGTACTGGGATTAAAGACATTTGCCACCATGCCTAGCTACAGTCTTTTTGACTCCAGAGTTTATGCCTGTGGTGGTGTTTCCTCAGTGCTGGTGGGAAATTCCCTGACGATTAGAACATCATCCTTGGGTAATCTGGGTCCCTACCCTGCCTTCTGTTTACATGGGAGGACCAGCTCATGCCCTTCACCCCTTTGGTGATGCTACCTTCCTGCTCTCAGGCACACTAATGTCTGGATTCATCAGCTCTGCTGTGATAGTCTTGGTGATCCACATGTGATGTCCCCAGGGCTTTGCTATCTTGGTCATTTTGTGCCTTCATCCATTTTTTTGGCTGTCTTGCTCCAGTTAGGATGGATTTGGGAGAGTTTTGCCACCTGTCCTGTGATAGAGTAGTTCGTGGCTAACACTGTCTTTAGTACGTGAGGGACTTGTACGGACAGTACAGGGCCCACACCCTTCTAAGAAAGCATGGCCCTGGCTATGCCAGGCTTAGTCTGAAAAGCAGTGGGCATCTCATCTTAGGGCAAAGGCCCAGTGTGCAGGTGTCCTTCCTGTCACAGATGACTGCCATATCTGTCCTCTCTCCCTCGTTCCTTCCTTTCTTCCCTCCTACCCTCCCTCCTTCCTTTCTTCCCTCCTACCCTCCCTCCTTCCTTCCTCCTTTTGAGGCAGTCTGTAACCGAGGCTAGTCTGGAAGTCCTAGGTACCCCAACTGACTCTGAGGTCTTCTCTCTGCCTTCCAAGTCTGGGGCCATAGGAATGACTCTCTGCTCTGTAAGCCAGGACTCGCAGGGCCTCTGCTCACCAGCAGTCAGACTGTGCTTGGGCTTGCAGGGTTGAGCTGGGCCTCCTTAGGGCCTCCTCAGGGCCTCCTCAGGGCCTCCTCAGGGACAGCAGATCCATCTGCCACCCTGTGATCTTACCTTGCCACAGTGGAAGCTGTGAGAACCTGGGAAGGGACTCTTAGCTGCAGTGAAGCAGCCCTTACTCCTGGGCCTGATAAACAAAACGTGGGAATTGCAGGGTTTTTTCCTATGATTTTTGTTTTTTCCCCCCTTGCTGAGATCTGTTTACTTCTCAGTAGTAGGGTCACAGGTGTGTGCCACCTTTCTGCTTTTTCATGGATGCTGGAGATCTGGATTCAGGTCCTGACGCTTATGTAGTGAGCACTGTACCTATCTGGCCATCTCCTCAGCCTCATGGTTTACTTTTTAAGTGAAGGATGATTCCCATCCAAGAAGTGAAGAAGTCTCATCATGGCAAAGTGCTATCTAAATGTTATAATTTGTATTTCTATATAGAATTCTAAAACTTTTACTTTTGACAAAAACTTGGGGAAGAGAGGATGAGGAATTTGGTAGCACTCATGTGAGTTCTGTTGCATGGTGGGAGAAGGCAAAGAGGGCTGATGAAATGCCATGGTTGCAGGGCCTCATGACACAGACATGGGAAAAGGCAGGAGAGTTGAAGTTCAAAGTCAGCTTGGAATACAATGTGCGGTCAAGGCTAGTCTGGGCAGCTTAGTGGGACCTGATTTCAAAAAGTAAAAAGAGGGATGGGAATGTAGCTCAGTGGTAGAGCCCCTGCCTAGAATCCCCCAGTGAGGGGCTGGGGTGTGGCTCAGTGGTAGAGCCCCTGCCTAGAATCCCCCAGTGAGGGGCTGGGGTGTGGCTCATTGGTAGAGCTCCTGTCTAGAAGAAATGGTGTGGTTGTTGATGTCCTGCTTGCTGTGCTCCCTTTGTTTTGTAGCGTTTCAAGTCCTCTGTGTACAGACGCTACAATGACTTTGTGGTCTTCCATGAAGTGCTGCTTCACAAGTTCCCGTACCGCATGGTGCCAGCCCTTCCACCCAAGAGAGTGCTGGGAGGTAAGACAGGGTTCAGGGAGGCCAGAGAAGTGGGAGCAAGCTGCCCTCCTAAGTGGCATGTTTCTGGGTGGACCCCTTGTAGCCCAGGATGCTTTTGTTGTTCTGGGTAATAGCTGTGGCTTAGTCCTGCTCTGGAGGAGAGTGGCCAGCCTCAGGTGCTTTCTGGCCCCAGTGCTGTCCGTAGGGTGCTTTAGGCTGTCTGTGGGATTACTAGTGTCTGACTTGCTTTTTTAGGGTGCCAGCCATCACAGGATCATATTTGTCAACCACAATGACCTCAGAACCCTAGTAGAACTTGATTGATTGGCTTGTGTATTGCTTCTCTCTCCCTTCCTCCTTCTCTCCCTCTTGGTTTTTCAAGACAGGGTTTCTGGGTGTAGCCCTGGTTGGCCTGGAACTCAGAGAGTTCCACCTGCCTCTGCCACCCGAGTGCTGGGATTAAAGGAATGAGCCACCACACCTAGCTTGTATTGCTTTTCTTGTTGCTATAACAGAATGTCTGACAAAAGCAATGTGAGGAAGGATGCGGAGCGCTTATGAGGTAGCTGCTTACATTGCATCCACAGTCAGGAAAGGAGAGGTGGAGGTCTCAGCTCTTTTTTAACCCTCAGACCAGGGCAGAGTTGTTGAAATAGGAGCGGTGGGGCTGCGTCCCCAGCACCCCGGCCGCCTGCTAGCTTATGCCCGAAATAACAACACACAAACTGTATTCATTTAAACACTGCTTGGCCCATTTCTATCTAGCCTCTTCTCGGCTAACTCTCGCACCAGGACTAGCCCATTTCTAGTAATGTGTGTAAGCACCCCAAGGTGCACTTACCGGGAAGATTCTAGCCTCTGTCCATCCTGGGTCGGAGCTGCCTGGGAGAGCGGAGCCTGGCATCTCTGCTCCAGAGAGCAGAGCTGTCAAGTCTCTCCGGGAGCAGAGCAGAGTCTGAGCTCACTTCCTCTTCCTCCCAGCATCCTATTCTGTTTACTCCTCCCACCTATGTTTTAACCTATCAGGGCAAGCAGTTTCTTTATTGCTTAACCAATGAAATCAACAGATTGATATATGACACTCCCACATCACAGAGTGCTGGTCACTGTTATGGTGTGTCTTCACCCTCCAATGAATCTTATAGTAACAGAAACTTCCTTACAGACCTGTCTAGAACTGGTCTTCTAGGTGATTCCAGATCCTATCAATCAAGCTGACAGTCAGTAATCAACCGTTAAATAGGTAGGCCAATCATGGTGTTGATGCAGGAGGATCATGAGTTCCAGGCCAGTTTGAGCAATTCCAGACCCCTGTCTCTACAACAGAAAAGTAAGACTTTATGCCTAGACAAGGCACAGTGACTGCCAGTTCACTTTCCCCGTTTCCCTTCCTTTCTAGTGCAATTGACTCTGCACAGGGAGGAACTTGGTTGGGTTTTATGTAGTGATCAGCTTCTACCATCCCGAACCTCCTCAATGTGGATATAAACACGTATACATCTTATACCTGCTGGGTGGCTCAGGTTCTGGTGGCCTGCCTCCTTCCCAGCCCTCTGTACCTCTGGGACAGCTGTGCTCCTCAGTAACCAGTGAGCTGCCAGGGAAGGACCCTTGCCTGCATCCTCCAGGGCGTAGTGCCTGTGATTGACAGAACTCTAGGCAAACACTGTCACCTGACTTGGCATTTCTGAGAGCCCAGCCTTTGTGGACACTTGGAGGGCTTGGGATGGAGTGGGTATGGGTGTGGGCCTTATCTCATTGTGTTTTTCTTTAGAACTTAACATTAAGACCAGGCTGTTCTGTGCCTCCTGAGTGTTGGTATTATCATGTGCCACCATACCTGACTTTTGGTATCTGTGTTAAAGTAACTTGTAACTTGGATAATCCTGGAACTCACTGAGATCACAGTCTTCCTGCCTCAGCTCCTTAAGTGCTGAAATTAAAGGTCTGTGCCACCATGCCTGCAATAATAATAATAATAATAATAACAACAACAACAACAAACTTCTACGCTATGAGTGCAGGGAAGCTGAGCTGCATCATCAGCATGATAAAGCTGTGTGCTTCTCGTGATGTTTTATCCACATTCTCCTAAGTTGCCTGTGGTGTATGGTGGCTGTGTGAAGTTACACCGGTTCCCAGACTGCTTTTTGTGTGAGCTCTGCAGTCCAGCCTGACCTCAGACACTGTAGCTCAGGCTGTGTTCCATCTTGCTATAGTCTTCTTGCCTCAGTCTCCCAAGTGCTAGGAACACAGATGTGTGTGACACCCAACCTCCCAGTGTTCTCCATTGAAACAGACAGTCTTGGCCATTCCTGCACCTATGCGTGCTTGGGGCCTTTGAGGTGGGGCTCTGCTGCCCTCTGTTCTTAGCCTCAGAAGCTGACTCTGAGCGGGGCTCTGCAGACTCCATAGTAACCCTGTACTCTCCTCCAGCCGACAGGGAGTTCATCGAGGGTCGCCGGAGGGCCCTGAAGCGCTTCATCAACCTGGTGGCACGGCATCCGCCCTTCTCAGAGGATGTGCTCCTCAAAATCTTCCTCTCTTTCAGTGGCTCAGTAAGTGTGTCCCTCAGGGTTCTGTCCTGGGTGGAATTCTGGGGCCTGAAACTCTTGCTGTATTCTATTCTTTGTTTGAGACCTGTTTGCACACTTAGGCTGGCCCAGCTTGGGATCACACTGGAGGCAATCCTCCTGTCTCAGCCGCCCCAGTGCTGGGAGCCCATACCTGGATTTTATTCCTTGACCCTGTGTTTTTCTTCCTGTCTCCTGTTCCTTGTTTGAATGTCCAGAGTGGATTTGTTTATGATTGACAGAGTAAGGTTTCTTTCTGTAGTACAGGCTGGGATGTTGGGGATCAGCCTTGACTGTTGGGGACCAGCCTTGACAAAAATACCTCTTACCAGGGTAGAGGTGTGGGGATTTAGAAATATAGTAAAGAATAGGAAGAGGCAAATGAAAATAATAAAACAGAGACATGGAATAGTATCGGAAGTGAATTCCAGTGAGTACTGAAATTTGCCCACATTTAATTTCCAACCGTTTAAAATACCCCTGAACCCAAAAGGTAGGAGTATGACAAAAACTACAACACAGTACAAGAAAATGAACATACCAATTGAAGGTTGCAGGCTGGAACAAAACAAGTCATGCTCATACCCTAGGCCAAAACATTCTGTAGGAAAACCATTGCCTGGGTGGAATCCAAAGTTATCTCCTTAAGGAAACTGGAACTTAGTTGGATCCTTAGACTTTTGTTTGAGGTAGGAACATATCTACTTCTCTGTTCCTGAAGTACAAGGTCTGGCTATTAGCCACACTTGTTGTTAGTAACCTAGATAGCAGAACTCTCTGCTCTACATCTAGGTGGGACCTTTGTTTTTAGTAGAAGCAAAATAACCTTGAAGGAACTAGAGGTAAGTTCCAACTCTCTGACCTTTGGTCAGCATGGAAATAGGCTCACATTTTTGGGCCTTCATATAGGGCATCATTTTAAAGAGGCTTCCTTGTGTGACTTGGAGGCTTTGTGTACCTCTGGCCATGGTCCCCTGGAGATAGAAGCTTTCTTCCAGTGGGGCTGTGGTGGAGTCTAAGGCAGGACATCATGTGTGCCTGTGTTAGGAACCACAGTACTGTATATAGTGCTGTGTCCAGGAGTGAGCCCAAGTGTTTTTAACTGTAGGTGGGAGGTGCCACCAGTTCTTGGCAGGTGTACTATTCAGCCTATACACCATGGGATGGTTTGCAAGTCAGGCAAGGGGCTGGAGATTAAAACACAGAGACAGAGACAGGGGTCATCCTTGAAACAAGAATGCCACATTTTATTATGTTCCAGGGCAGCTTATATAGGGCTCTCCTTGACTAATGGCCATGCCCTAGCTCTCGGGAGTTTTCAGCTGCAAGCCCACCAGAAACCACTCCCCTACCATCAGGAACTCATGAGGGTCTAATGCCCAGAGCAGTTGCAAGTACAGGAAAACAAAGTGTTTACTCCAGCAGGCAAAGGGTCGCAGAAAATTCAGGGTCTGAGGGTCTGTAGTCCCCAATAGGCAGGCGGATTCTGTGATGGGTGAACAGGGTGGGGAGGGAAATGGGCATTTGAATGGACAATCACGGCCTTCCGACCTTTACCCAATTCCTGGGCAGGGGACATGGGGCAGTCAGGAGTGAACCCAGTTTGTTTCATATACTTGTGTGTGTGGAATATGTATATGTTGAGTGCTGTGTGTGCATGCTCAGGGTAGAGGAGGGTATCCTGTTCTCTCCATCTTCACCTCAGTTTCTAGAGACAGGGCCTTTTACTGGACCTGGGGCCGGGCTGGTAGCCCACTCCAGCCATCCTCCTGTCTCTACTTCCCTCATGGCCATACACAGCTTTTTACATGCTGGGGTGTCAAACTCGTCCTCATGCTTTAGCAGCAAACGCTCCTACCCACTGAGCCAGCTCCCCAGACCAGCTCAGCTTTTACTTCCCCAAGGGGCAGCTGGACTCCTTAGGAGGTCCTAGGCTTTCACTCCCAGCAGGTGACACCCCCGGATAACTAAATCTTCACCCATAATGGATAGTGTAGGTGCTTACAACCTTGCTCGTTTGTTTGTTTGTTGTGGTGCTGCCTTCGAACCTTGGGCCTCATGATGTTGGCACCTACTTGCTGTCTAGTGAGACTGCTAGCCCTAGTGTGGTTTTTGAGCCCGGGGTGCAGTGGTGTTAGATTCCAGAGCAGGAATGAGGGTGGAACCAGGAAGCCACCTGTACTCCAGGCAGAGGCTTAGGTCAGGTGCAGAGGGTATGGCACTTCTTTTTTGTTTTTCAAAGCAGGGTTTCTCTGTAGCTTTGGTTCCTGTCCTGAAACTAGCTCTGTAGACCAGGCTGACCTCGAACTCACAGAGATCCACCTGCCACTACCTCCTGATTGCTGGGGATTAAAGGCGTGCACCACCACCGCCTGGCAGGTATGACACTTCTTATGTTGACAGGAAGGTTTCTTGTCTCTTTGTCTGTCCATGGATGGTCTGTGTCTATAATGTCCCTCGTCCTCGATTTTCCTTTTTGGTAAAAGAGAATTAGAAATGGTCTTTAAGCTCCTTCACACAGGCTTGGCTGCCCACTATGTGTTTCTGTTTCCCAGGTGACTCTTTGCCTGATTTGAAGGCTTGGCTTTCCTGTGAAGTCTTCATCCAGGGCCACATGTCAAGGCCCGGCCTGAGACCAGTGCCCCCTACTTTTCCTTTCCTACCGTCCCAGCACTCTACAGATCTCTAACCCTGAGGATCTGTTTACAGGAAGCAGCAGTCTCTTCCTGTCCACTGCTGCATGGAGTCTGAAGGATCTTGTGACCCCATGCCTTTTCTGGGGTCCATGCCGAGCCTGTTGTAGGTGCAACTCTGTGATTCTGGACAGGGGCCTCGCTCTCTTCTGGAGGTGGTGCTTGGCTATGCTCCTGTCCTTCTGCTGGACTTTTTCTTACAGTTTAACTCTAAAGAGTCTACAAGACAGCAAAGACATTCTGGAATGCTGGAGGACCGGCAAATGCACAAGAGCAAGTTTCTCTTCAGAAGGGGCTGCCTGTTTTTCACTGTTTGAGACAGGGACTGGAACTCAGGAATTATCCCCCTGCTTCAGCCTCTTGAGTTCTGGGATTGCAGGCATACACCACCTCACCAAACTCTTGAAGAAGCTTGTATTTGTCTGTCTCCCTCTCTCTTCTAATAGTGTGTGTGTGTGTGTGTGTGTGTGTGTGTGTGCGTGTGTAGTATGTGTGCAGTTGTGAATGCCTGTGTGCATGCATGGAGGCTGAAGGAGGACATTTGGTGTCCTGCTCTATTACTGTCTGCCTTACTCCTTTGAGACAGGGTCTCTATCTGAACCTGGAGTTATGCTGGTAGTCAAAAGGTGCCAGCCATTCTGCCTCTGTTCCCCAGTGCTGGTTACAGGAGTATGAGGTAACACCTGGCTTTTGGCCTGCGCTCTAGGGATTCTGAATTGGATCCTCATGCTTGTGTAACAAGTGCCCTTACCCATTGGACCATCTTCCTGGCCTTACTTTCTTGAACCAGGGTCTTGTTGTGTAGCCCATACTGGCCTGGAGCTCTTTCTCCTGCCAGAGGTCTCCCCAGTGCTGAGGTGATAGGCAAGCCTCACCAGGCCTAGCTCTCGTGTTGGTTGAAGTTGTAAAGAGCTTACTTGCTCTCAGCTGGGGTCATTGCCGGCAGAAGAGGATGAAGCTGTCTCTTACCTCTTCCAGGATGTTCAGCACAAGCTCAAGGAGGCGGCCCAGTGCGTTGGAGATGAATTCACGAACTGTAAACTGGCTGCTAGGGCCAAGGTAGTTTTCTGATTTTGGGTTTTCCTTCCCCTCTTAAGCAGAAGAATGGTAGTGCTAACCCTTGGTTATCCTCACCGTGCCTCTGTTGGGTGATGGGGATCACACCATTATCTACCACCTGCCCTTGTCGGATCCCCTAGTAGCGGGGTTCAGCTTTTAGCCATGAGTAAGCAGGCTCCAGGATGTCCTCCTCTCTCTGAGACTAAACATCAGGCCACTGTCTCTTTTCTTGCAACCCTTTCCTAGGACTTCCTCCCAGCTGACATCCAGACCCAGTTTGCCATGAGTCGGGAGCTGATTCGAAATGTCTACAATAGCTTCTATAAGCTTCGAGACAGAGCCGAGCGGATTGCGACCCGGGCCATTGACAATGCTGCCGATCTTCTCATATTCGGGAAGGAGCTCAGGCATGTGGCTTGTAGGGACTGTGACATAAGTCTGGTTGGGGGCTGGGTCTGCCTATCATCCTGACCCATTGCACTATGGGAAGAAGAGTAGATAGATCCACAGGTAGTGGGAGGGGGCAGGAGAAAGCAGTGGTGATGGTTATACAGGGGGTGGGACCCTCACACACCTCCTGTAGCTGCTCACAGTGTAGTCTTCTTGGCACCTTTCACGGCTGTGAGAAGATACCTGACAGCAGCGACTTCAGGGAGGAAAGAAGTATTGATTGTGTCACACAGTCTGAGGGTGTGTAGTCCATCATGGCAGCAGGAGCGTGAGGCAGCTGGTCACATGACATCCACAGGCAGCAGGCAGGAAGCAGAGAGAGACCGATGCTGGTGCTCAGCTCACTTCCTTTTTATTTAGTCTGTGCCCAGACCAGGGAAGGATGCTACCTTCTTCAGTTCCCACCTCAGTTAACCTAGTTTAGAAGGTCCCTCAAGGACATGCTCGGAGGGTTTGTTTCCATGGTTAGATTCTCCCATGTTGAATTAACCAGCACAAATATAAAACAAAAACAAAAACAAAAAAATTTGCTTGCCTTGGCAAAAGCAGCCAGTGGCAGACCAAGCTTCCTTTGAAGGGGTGTAGAACCCAGCTTCCCCAGCACACAGCCGTTCATGTCTTGTTGGTAGTAGCAGTGATTTCCTGGGACTAGAGGGGCCTGAGATCCTGCCATTCTCACTGACTGCCAGACATCCCTACTGAACCTTCCAGGGTCTCAGATCGCTCCCTGGAGCTCTGACCCTCCTGGGAACAGAGTTGTAGGGAAGGGACGGCAGGTGAGTGTGTGTTCTGTTCCTACAGTGCATTAGGCTCTGACACAACCCCTCTGCCCTCCTGGGCTGCTCTGCACCTCAGCACGTGGGGCTCCCTGAAGCAAGCGCTCAAGGGTCTGTCCGTGGAGTTCGCGCTGCTTGCAGACAAGGCTGCTCAGCAGGTGAGTGGCTTCCTTCTCCTTGGGTCCCTTGTCCCAGAACATGCTGTCCTGTGTGGTGGGGCACCATTGATTAGCCTGGCTTTGAGAGCTCTGTGTAGAAGATCTCCTGTCTTAGTGGAAACTGCTTGTACCCATCTGTTCTGGGTGGCTCCCCCTGAGCCACTTATGCTTCTGAGAAGGCCGCTAGTGACAGAAACAGATTGGGTCCTTGTTCCCAGCCCTGGTGTTGCTGAGGTCAAATGGATCTGTCCTTGGCACCCTAGTCCTGCGCTTGCAGTTTGCTTCTGGATGGACCACATATTTCCCCTTTGTGCCAGCTTGTGCTTGGCAACCAGTGACTTAACCCATTGGAATACTAACTAAGTGCCCGGTACCCCAAGAGACTTCCTCCTCTGTATTCACTTATTAACCTCAAAAAGTTCTGCTATATGTGCAGGAGCTGTAAGTATTTTTTAATTTGTTTATTTATTTTTGTTGTGTGTTGTGTACTGAGGGCCTTGCATTTGTTAAACAGGAGCTCTATCACTGAGCTGCACCTCAGCCTGGCACTGGGGGATTCTAGACATGTGCTCGGCCACCAAGCTACTTAACTAGCCCTCTTTTTATTTTTCCTTTGGTCATTGTTGTTGAGACAAGGTCTTATTAAGTTGTCTAGTCTTGAATCCCCCTGCATCTGTCTTTCGAGTAGCTGGCACTCTCTGTCTGGATGCCACTCCACCTACAGTTGTAAATAAGTTGATATCCTTGTTGAAGCTCTGCTCCCTGCTGAGGACCAGAGCTTTTCAGGTACCTTTCTGGAGTGATGCACCTGCTGGGAACTTGGGGGATTTTCTCAGTAGAGGCTGGAAGCTCAGAGCCCATGAGGTTTCTGTGAAAGAGGGAGTTTGACTGCTTTGTTTGTGTGGAAAGTCCCTATTTTCTTCCTCCCAGGGCTGGTGCGTTCCCTTTAGAGATGTGCCTATGCTTTTTACCGTGTGTGGTGTATGTGTGTCCAGATACACATGTATGTGTTCGTATGTGTCTGGAGATCAGGAGATAACTTCACATGTCATGCTCAAGGATGCTATTTGACTCCATTAAGATAGGGTTATTTGTTGTCCTGGAATTCACCAATTAGGCCAGACTGGCTGCTCATCGGTCCCCCAGAGATGCTCATGTCTCCATCTCCCAGCACTGGGAGTACAAGCGAGAGCCATCATGTCCTGAATTTTCCTGTGGATTCTGAGGTTTGAACTTGAGTCCTCATCCTTGCAAGGCCAGCACTTCACACTATCTCCCAAACCCTCTGTGTTGGTATCTTTTGCCTTTTTAATGAAAAAAAAAATCTTATAGACATGTATGTGTTTGTGTCTATATAAATGTTTATGCACATGTGTGCAAGTGCCCGAGGAAGTCAGAAGAGGGTGTTAGATCCCCCAGGAGCTGGAATTTTAGTAGGTTGCTAGCCACCTTATTTAGGTGCTGGAACTGAACTCAGGTACTCTGCAAGAGCAGCAAGTGCTTTCCCCACTGAGCCGTCTATCCAGCCCCCTAATTTTCAGACTTCATTTATTTATTGTATGGGAGGGGTGGTGCATGTGTGCCACAGTGTGCGTGTGGAGGACACTTACAGGAATTGATTCTCTCCTAAGCGTGGGTCCTGGGGATTGAACTCAGGTCTGAAGGTTGGTGGTAAGTGTCTTCACCCACTGAGCCATCTCACACTAACCCTATTAATCAGTTAGTTTATTCTTTCCCATTGTTGGTGCCCCTTTCCAATTTAGAGGCCAAGACTTGAGGTGTCAGGCTTGGCAGGATGGAGAGGCAGGGGCTTGGGCAGGACCTGTGCTTTGTAGTTTGTGTGCCATGACGTTGCTACAGAAACTTTGGTTTGGATCTCGGTTTCTCCATTGATTATATATAAGAGGGTCAAAGTAGATCATCAGTGTCTTTTATCTTTTTTTTACTTTTTATTTTTATTTTTTTTTGTGTGTGCATGGGTGTGTGCATGTGTGGAGGTCAGAGGACAGACAGCTTTGGAGAGCCCGCTCTCTCTCCCCTTCTCCCTTGTTTAGATAGGGTCTCTTATGTCTGCAGTGCTGTATATTCTGGGGTGGTTACCTGAGAGCTCCCAAGTGTTTCCCTGTTTCTGTTCCCGTCTCTGGAGCTTACCAGGTATTCTCTGTGGGTTTTGGGGGTTGAACTCAGGTAATCATGCCTGCTTTCATAGTGGATGCATTTGACCACTGAGTCACCTCATTGACCTCAACTATTTCTCTCTCTGTCTCTTAATTTTTTGGAGACAAGGTCTCACTATGTAGCCCTGGCTGGTCTAGAACTCATCTGCCTCTGCCCTAGAGTGCTGGGGTAATAACATGTGCCACCATGCCTTCCCTTGCTGACTCTTTCCTTTGTTAAATATGCATGTATGCGTGTATATGTGTATGTGTGTGTGCGCACACATTATGATATGCTTGTGGAGACCAGAGAAAAAGAGAGACTCAGTTCCCTTCTCCCACCCGTATGGGTCCTGGACATTAATCTCATTGTCAATCTTGGCAGTAAATGCCCTGCCTGGCAGAGCCTTCTCACCAGCCCCAGACTACTTTCTTTTAACAGTGTAACTGTCCTCTGAGTATGGGCTCAAGAAGCATACATGAAGCTGTTTGTCACAGATCCTGGGCAAGCTTCTCTCTACTCAGTGGGAAGCCTTAGGTCAGGTGCTGGGATTCTGCAGTGCACCGGACGAAAATCTCTGCCCAGGGTCTTTCAGCTGATTCCGTCTTGAAGTTCAAGCATCCGGAGCTCTGGATGGGCAGCGAGTAGCTTGAGGCTCTTCCCAGCCCTGTGCTTCTTTGACATTTTTGAGTTCTTTATTAAAACTCAACTTTGGGGGGATGTACTTCTCCCTTATTAATATTCCTCCCATTCCTTAGGTATGTTGAAGTTAATGGAATTTTGTTTTGCTTAGTTTAGGGTCTTAGGTTTTAGGGGGACAGTATTCTCACTTTGTTCCTGAAGCTGACCTGCTGCTTACTTTGTAGCCAAGCCTGGCTTTGAACTTATGATTCTCCTGCTTCAGCCTCCTGAGTGCTGGGATTATAAGTGTGCACCAACACGCCCAGCTTGGTGTGTGTGCATGTGTGCAGAGGTCAGAAGAGGATGTCGGGATCTTTATCATTGTGCACTGTTCCTTGAAACAGGGTTTCTCACTGAACCTGGAGCTAGGCAGGTGGTCTCAGTCCCCACTGATACTCCTGTCTTTGCTTCACAGCATTGGGGTACAGTTGTGCAAGAGGCCACTGCTGGCTTTACCTGAGAATTGGTATCTGAATTCAGGTCCTCATGCTTGTCTAACAAGTGCTAAAAAAAAACCTGTTGAAGAAACAATTGCTCCAGCCCCTGTGTTTTGCGCCCCTCCCACCGCAGACAGGGCTTCTCTGTGTAGCTTTGGAGACTCTGGTAGAACTCACTCTGTAGACCGGGATGACCTCGAACTCACGGAGATCTGCCTGCCTTTGCCTTCCAAGTGCTGGAATTAAAGCATGTGCTACTACTACTACCACCGCCTGGCTGTGCATTTCTTGAAGGCATGCGCTTGAATGATCAGTCTTTCTCGTTTTCTTTTCTTTTTTTTAATTTATGTATAATGTTCTGCCTGCATGTACATTTGCAGGCCATAAGAGGGCATCAGATCTTATTATAGATCGTTGTGAACCCCTGTGTGGTTGCTAGGGATTGAACTCAGGACCTTTGGAAGAGAGCAGCCAGTGTTCTTAACCTCTGAGCCATCTCTCCAGCTCCCCCTCCTTTTAAAAGTCATTACTATGTGTATGGTGTACCTGTGTATGTATTTATGTATTTGTGTGGAAGCCAGATGTTTGCATCATGTGTCTTTGTATGCTATTCATCTTTTTTTTTAATTTTAAAATTTAATTTATGTGTGTGGATGTTTTGCCTGTATATCTATGAACCATGTGTGTGCCTAGTACCTACAGACACCAAAAGAGGGCAATGGATCCCATGGTACTAAAGTTATAGTCAGTTCTGAGCTACCACATAGGTGCTGAGAATTGAGCCCAGGTCCTCTGCAAGAGGAACCAGTGCTCTTTGCTGTTGAGCCATCTCTTCCGCTCCTCTGTTGTAATGAGAGGGGGGCTCTTTGTTTGTCCCAGTCGCCCGGCTAGCTTACACTCGAAATATAATTACACAGAAACTGTATTAATTAAAACACTGCATGGCCCATTAGCTCTGGTTTCTTATTGGCTAATTCTTACATCTTAATTTAACCCATTTCTATTAATCTGTGTGTTGCCACATGCCACTGGCTTACCGGGAAAGATTCAGCATGTCTGACTGTGGCAGCTCCGTGGCGGCTCTCTGACTCTGCCTTCTTCCTCCCAGCATTCCTTTAATCCTCCCCCCCCCCCACACCTAAGTTCTGCCCTATCAAGGCCAAGGCAGTTTCTTTATTCATTAACCAATACAAACAACACATAGACAGAAGGAACTCCTATACCACTCCTCCATCTCCCCCTTTTTTAAAAAGACATCTATCTGTCTGTCTGTCTGTCTGTCTGTCTATCTATCTATCTATCTATCTATCTATCTATCTATCTATCTATCATCTATCTATCTATCTGGGTAGGGTCTCACTGTGCCTCCCTGCCTTGCCAGGCACTCACAGAGATCCATCTGTCTCTGCCCCTCCAGTTTTCCACCACATCCGGCTCCAGCTTACTTTTTGAGACAGGCTCTCTTACTGAACCTGGGGCTCTAGTTCAGCTAGATCAGATAACCTGCAAACTTTCAAGCTCCTGGGTTTGTCCACTTTCAAACCCCACCCTCTCCCAGAGCTCTGGAGTTTCATTAAGCGTGGTACCATTCCTGGCTTTTTATGTGGGAGCTGGGAATCTGAACTCAGGTCCTCGTGTTTGCATGGCAAAGGCTTTGCTGTCTGAGCCATCGCCCCAAGCTTCTTTCCTTACTTGGGAAATCTTTGGCTCACCTGTTAACTTCCAGAACTTACTACCTAGTGTCTGAACTGGCTGCAGTCATGCGATTGAATTACCTGGGAACCTCCTGATTTAGTGAACTGAAGCTTAGGCGGTCATCTCACAGAGTCCCCCTAAGGTGACCACATCCGACTCTCAGTCCAGTTCCCGTGTTTCCATGAAAGTGTCTTCATTTCCTGTCAATCTGCCGCCTCCTTTTACCCTCATGATTCTTCATGCCCAAGTCAATGTGCAACTTCTGGGGTGAGCATATCTCTTGGCTACAGTTGGAGTACTAGGAGCTTTAGGCATGTGTTGGCTGGGACATGTGTGCATGCACACATATGGGCAGTATGCACATGGCTGTCACTGTCTCCAGAGTGCTTCTGCTGCATGTGTGTTGGAAGCCAGGCATTGTGTGGGCGACTGTTGCTCAACCTTGTCCCCAGGGTGCCATGGATGAGTTTCAGCACTGGGCTTTTCCCATCATCACCAGATATTCTAATAGGGCTGTCTGTATGTCTGTCTGCTTGTCACGTTGTCATGCTGACTGTATACAACGTCCGGAGCCTGTAGCCTCTGTCCCATCCTACCCTGCTTTGGCTTTGTGGAAGGGTCAGAATGTCTGGGTCACTACTCCACTTATGCCTCCCCATACTAGGTCCTGTGTTCCTCTCTGGTCTCTTCCAGATCCCTTTCCAGACCTCTTTCCCTATTAAAGGGCCCCTCTCCCAGCATCCTTCATGCATCTCTCTCCCTTTGGACATGCATAGCTTCAGAGAGAAGTGGTTTAAGTGTTGGGCAGAGCTGCTGGGACAGCATGAGGTGTGGCTCTATCTTACCTGTGAGACACTGCACGTAGAGGGCCAAAGGACATGTGTCTGGAGTGGAGAGGGTACTGCCTTGCCCTCATAACTGACAGGTTTGACCTGCAGGGCCCCGAGAGGGGAAACTGGACCTCCTGAAACCTGAGCTGGTGGCTCAGGAGAGCTTCCAGGCCATGGGTAGGGAGTGAACTCTCTATGGGTGCTGGGTTCTGGGTGGCATATGTTGGTTAACTCGAACTCACCCTGTCCTCTGAGCTGTGGTCAGGTATGGGATGAGTTCCCAGGTGGGTGTTGTGTCCTGGGTGCTGTATGTTGGCTAACTCATCCTTGTCCCTAGGGTAAGAAGGAGGAGAACGATGTGGTGGAGAAGCTGAACCTCTTCTTGGACTTGCTACAGTCCTACAAAGTGAGTCTCCAACAAGTTGTCTGATAGTGACCTTGGGTTATTGAAGGGTATGAGGTCAAGGTTGTGCAGGGAAGGGACTGTCGTGATTTTCTGTGACTCTTCCTGAGGAGAGATGCAGAGAAGCATCTGTTTGCCCCAGATGGACACTGACAGGCCAGGGGAGAGGTGCTGCCTTGCGTCCAGCTGCTGAGGTTATTGGGACTGGTTACAAAAGTGCCAGTGGCTCACAGGTGGCTACACTACGAAAGTGTGGTCCTACTCCCCATTCAGGTTTTACCTCTTATTTAATCTTTGGGAAATCCTGTAAGTCTCCCCCATCCTCCACGAGGCAGTGTTAGTGGGCCTGAGTCCTCACAGTTGCTCTGCTTCAAGATGGTGATGGTCACATCTGACCAGAAGGAAACCTATCTGCCTGCGAGTCCCTTAGGCTGGCTCAGGGATCCTGCTAGCACCCCAGAAGGCCCCTAAGTTGAGGGGGAGACAATTGCAGTGTGTGGTAGAAACCAAGATGACTATCTGGCTCTCAGTGATTGGGACCAGGTCCATATGCAGGGGCTTTGCTGCTTCTCATGGACAAGGATTCCAGGAAGCCAGGCTGAATTTTGAGGTGATTTTGAGTGGCCAGCGTCCATGAGGGGTGGCTCATGTTATGGAGGTAGAGAAACCTTCATTTCAGAAGAGCTCCTGGAGAGCTGGCCCAGTGCTTACAGGGAAGATTTTGCTCTGTTGACTGAGATGTTAACACGTGACTTCTGCCCTTGAGAGGCTTCTGCTTCCTGCACATACCACCATACTGGTCTCTTGTCGGGTTTCTGACTGGGGAAGACAACTGATGCCAATGTGTCTTCTTTCTCAGGCACACTGTCCTACCACCAGTAAGACATTGGCTATAGCCTGGTGGTGGTGCACGCCTTTAATCCCAGCACTCGGGAGGTAGAGGCAGGCGTGTGAGTTCGAGGCCAGCCTGGTCTTAGAACAAGTTCCAGGACAGGCTCCAAAGCTACAGAGAAACCCTGTCTCAAAAAACAAACAAACAAACAAACAAAGCAAAACAAAACAACAACAACAAAAAAAACATTGGCTGTCTGGAGTTGGTAGTGTTGGTAGTCTGAGGTGGGGCTGCCGCAGAGCCCTGAACTAGACAACTCCCATTCTTGAAGGCAGGTTCTCCTCTGGGGTCTGGGGTCTTACAGTCTGCTCTTGCACAGACTAACCTGAGCCAGGAGATCTGAATGAGGCTTGCTCAGAATTAGAGTTTGTATGTATCTTTCTTATTTTAATTACATTAATTTGTGTGTCTGTGTGTGTGCATGTGCAAAAGTCAGAGGACAGCTTGAAGGAATCAATTGTTGCTTTCCATCATGTGGGTCCTGGGAATCAAACTTAGATCATCATCACCCTCCTCCCACTCCAGTCCTGTCCTGGACTCTGCACAGGATAAGCCGGTGCTCCCAAGGGCCTTGATTGTTCTCTGTCAATCAGCATGAGCCTTTCTGGCTGCATCTGCTTTCAGATGGGAGATGGGAGTTTTTTAAGGTCTCCAGAGCTTCCAGGCTCTGGGTCCCTTTAGGATGTGCTGCAGTAGGTGAGCATGCCTCCCTCCCTGCAGGACCTATGTGAGCGGCATGAGAAGGGCGTGCTTCACAAGCATCAGCGGGCATTGCACAAGTATGGCTTGATGAAGAGGCAGATGATGAGTGCCGCGCATGGCCGAGAGCCCGAGTCTGTGGAGCAGCTGGAGTCACGCATCGTGGAGGTGAGCAACAGGCAGGCGACAGCAGGCAGCTGTGGGTTGCATGTGGTGTGACATCTGGAGTCGCTCCATCAGCTCTTCCTGGTCTGCTGGGTGAGCTCAGGGATTGTGAGTTTGCAGAGCAGGGCTGGGGCCTGGTGGAGGTGGGAGCTGTCCCAGGGGCTCTGCAGCTGAGTGCCTGGCTTTGCATTTCTTTGGTGTTCCCTCCTGTGGATGTGAGGGCAGGGGTCAGCCCCCGGGCTCAGAGCAGATGTTCCGTCCTACATCCTCACATCCAAGGGTCCAGTGTTCAGATCGGCTCTCTGCTTGCAGCAGGAGAACGTGATCCAGACCATGGAGCTCCGAAACTACTTCTCCCTGTACTGCCTGCACCAGGAGACACAGCTCGTCCATGTCTACCTGCCTCTCACCTCGCACATCCTGGGGGCCTTCGTGAACTCCCAGATCCAAGGGCACAAGGAGGTGAGCCACCTCTGTCCCCGCTCTCACTAACACCATCTTGTTTTCAGCTGCCTGGCCTGTGGCCTGCAGTCAGTGACCTCAAGAATGAAGTTGATACTCATTGGCCTTAACAGTTCCTAGGTGTGCCAGCCTCTTGTGTGGTCAGGATTGTGACATCGAAAACTTGTGAGCAGGATCAGAAAGATGTCAGGAAGTTCATTCCTTTTACAAGAACTCTTGGAGTCAGGGAAAGCATACAGAGTCTCCAAGCCTCACAGTTGAAGAGGTGGTGGGGGTTAGTTTGGCTGGGAACACTGTACCACAGAGGAATTTCCTAGAAACTCCTTGTCAGCTGCCTTTAGGGGTGGCCTCTGGAGCCGCTGGGGGAAGAATGCTTGGGAATACTCTGATGTTGTAATACGAGCAACGAGCACCCAGCCGCCCGCACGGCTAGCTTTACCCGAAATAATTACACGGAAACTGTATTCTCTTAAACACTGCTTGGCCCATTATATCTAGCCTCTTCTCGGCTAACTCTCACACCTGGACTAGCCCATTTCTAATAATGTGTGTAGCACCCCAAGGTGCGCTTACGGGGAAGATTCTAGCCTACGTCCATCCTGGGTCGGAGCTTCATCGTGTCTGCCCCAGAGAGGAGAGCTATCGAGTCTGAGCTCACTTCCTCTTCTTCCCAGCATTCTGTTCTGTTTACTCCACCCACCTATGTTCTAACCTATGAGGGCCAAGCAGTTTCTTTATTTTTTTAACCAATGACCTTCCTCCATCACTCTGAGACATGGAAACCATGGGACGCTTACCTTGTGCAAGTGGCCTGTAGCTCTGGGACCTCCACTGTGCTCACTTTCACCAACTGGGGCTGAGGCAGCACTTCAAAGAGGGTGCCTGTCTAGCTCCTTGGTTGTATGATTTTTTTGGGGGGGGGGTGTAAAACTGATGCCTACTAATGGGATGAGAGCAGCCCAACTAACGATTCATTGAAGTCTATTTGGTGAGTAAAATTAGTTCTTTGGGGACTCTTACAGAGTGGATGCTTATAGACAGCTGTGCTTTCCCTCCTAAATTGCCAACTCCCCAACAACTAAGTTCCTGTTTTAAGCCTTTAAAAATTTTATTCAATATTTATGTTTATGCATGAGTTTATAGGTATCACATGTATGCAGGAGTCCACATAATGTCAGATCCCTTGGAACTGGAGTTACAGGTGGTTATGAGCCACCTGATAGAGGTGCCGGGAACCAAACCCATGTGCTCTGCAAGAGCAGCAAGTGCTCATAACTTCTGAGTCATCTTTCCAGTGTTTCCTGTCCTCCTGTGAGACAGGATCTCACTATGTAATTAGGCCTGGCTGTACTTGAACTCAAAGAGATCTGCCTGCATCTGCTTCTTGGGTGTTGGGATTAAAGGCATCTACCACCATACTCAGGGACATTTTCTTTTCTATCTTTTTTATTGTTGTTGTTCTTTTTATTTTTTGTATGCATATGTGTTGTGTATGTATGAGTGTTTGCATGTGAATTGGCATATATGCACTCATTTGGAGGTCATGGGTTGATGTGGGTAGTCTTCCTATGTGTGTGCATGTGTGTGGAGGTCATGGGTTGATGTGAGCAGTCTTCCTATATGTGTGCATGCGTGTGGGGGTCATGGGTTGATGTGGGCAGTCTTTCTATGTGTGTGCATGCGTGTGGAGATCATGGGTTGATGTGAGTAGCCTTCCTGGATCATTCCCCACCTTATATATTGAGGCAGAGCTGCAGTTTCCTGAACCCAGAGCTCACCTATTCTGCTAAGTTAACTAGCCAGAATGCTGAGGGCATCTTCTGTCTCCCTTCTGTGTAGGTGGTCACATCCACTTGACATTTACTTGGGCATCCAAACTCAGATTTACATGGCGATCACTTTAGCCCTCCTAAGTTTTTGTTTTATATGGCTTTGAGTTTACAGTGGAATCTGGCTTCAAGCACTAATGTCAAAGCAGCAGAGGTGACCACTAACTCAGAAAACATTCAGAGCCAGCGGGAGTTCTGTGTCTGTGTGTGTTCTGTCCTTACCCTGTCAGAATCTTGCTGGTCTATAAACATTGTCCAGCCTTGGGAGGGAGAGACAGCCTATTTGGTTTCAGTCTGGCATGTGTCTAAATGGTGGCTTGCTGCAAGATGGAGTCACCATCTCTGATTAGGATTTGGAGGGCCAGTTTGATCACATCTGCTTTTCCCAGTTACCCAGTTGCTTTGCTGTCATATGGGAGCCTCATCTCCCTCGAGGAGGGCATTTGGTTATCTGTTCTATGTTGGTTACAGGGACTGAATTGAGGTCATTGGGTTGGCAGTAAGCATCTTTACCTGCCAAGCCCTCTTGAAGACCTGGTCTTGAATTTTTGATATTCTGCCTCTACCTCCTACATGTCACACACCTGGCTTATGTGGTACTGGGGAACCAAATCCAGGGACCATGCATGCCAGGCAGATACTCTTGTGACCTGTGTGGTTCTAAGATCTGAAAAATGGCAAAAAGGTACAACTCCCCTAGTTTCTAAATGTTTGCCTGGGTGTCATGGTTATAGTTACTGATAGAACTGTCACTGCTTGGCAGCAGTAATGGGTGATGGGCAGAAGCTATGTTCCTTCCAGCTAGTCCCTGCCATCAGGGAACACACAAAGGTATGCCAGGGGGCATTAACTTGTGAGATTTTGGGGATACATAGTGGCTGGACTGTCCATGTTGTGTGAGAAGTCTCAGTGGTTCAGGCAAAAGTTCTGCTTGGCTAGAGTTCCTAGTACTTGGCCTGTCCAGTAGCTTGCACAGTGTTCAGGCCAGTTGACCTGCACAGTGGATAGTGGGCTCGCCTAGTATACACAAAGCCAGGGTTCCATCCCCAGTACTGCATATGCCAGCTACAGCGCTGCCCAGTACTTGGGTGATGGGGGCAGTAGGATCATCTTCTGTTGTATAGCAGTTACTAGATTTCTTTTTACTTTTTGTATGGGGTGCTGAGGATCAAACTTCTTGTGTATGTTTGGTAATCTCTCAAACCCTGAACTATATCCCAGCCGGTATTGATTTTTAGGTCTCACTGTAGCCCAGGCTAGCCTGGAACTCACAATCCCTCTATCTGAGTCTTTGTGGGGGGGTCAACATTGAGAGAATAAGGGAGATTTGCCTTCACTTTCAGCTCTGGTTGTGGAGCCTGGTATGTGAGGGAATGTAATGTGAGTGCCCTCCTGTCCTTGCCACCAGATGACAGGGCGTGGCCACCCACCTCATCTTCCTTTCTTCCTGTCTTGCAGATGAGCAAGGTTTGGAATGACCTGAAGCCGAAGCTGAGCTGCCTCTTTGCTGGACCTCACAGTGTGCTGACACCACCGCGCTCCCCGCAGGAGGATGGCGTGTGCTCCCACTAGTGGCAAGGCCCACAGCAGAGCTCCCTGTGGCCTCACTAAAACCTCTTTGCAAACAGTGTGTCCCTGGCTGATTTCCTCCAGGCAGCAGCCACTGCCCCGAGCTGCCTGTGGGCTGTGCTGGTGGTCTTTGTGGCGTGGCTCCCTGCTCCTGGACAGGAGGTCTATGTGCCCCCAGCCTGCCCCATGGCCTGTTGATCGGGTCAGTAGTGGGAAATTAGGGTGCATTGGAATGGATTGTTCCCAATGCCCACAGTGTGAAGGGTCACCAAGTGCTGGGGAGCCTAGGGGTTAACCTAGCAGCAAAGAGGTGTGGGGCTGGCCTGCCCTGTGACCTGGCCAGGAGCTGGCCGGTCTCTGAGGATGGGACTGTGATGGCAGATGAGGGCCTGGAAGGTGTATTAGAGGCCAGGCAGGAAGTATGATGCCCAGTGGTTTGGTGCTTTGGAGGAAATGTCTCATTCCAGTGCTGTCTGTGGAGTCCTGGTCCAAGGCCTCTTGAGGTGCACCGTAGATGAGGGCTCAGGGTCCTTTTTTGTGTTAGGTTTTGGAGGGTGGGAGTGAGGAGGGGTTATGGAGGAGCACTGGAGATGGGCATCCCTGTTGGGTGCCCAGGCCTCAGGGTCAAGAGTGTGGGTCACTTCCCCCAGGCTATCAGGCAGCAGGTTCCAGCTGGATGTGAACTGCCTCCTAACCAGCCAGCTCTGCCGCTCCAGTGCATCCCCCCACCCTCCCACCCCCTGCTTTTAGTGCTCTACTCCCCCCAGCCTGGCGGTAGAGCCTGCCTTCTCTCACATAGTCACTCCCCAGCCTGGCTGTGGGTACCTGTCTCCAAATTTGAGGTTCCATCCCCAAGGTGCAAGGGAACCAAGAGTCCCTGCACCCCTCTGGCATCCTGCTGCCCAAGCCTGTGTGCCACACCACAGCCATGCTTGGGGCTGCCAGAAAGATGGGAAGCACAAGCATCGATGGATCTCCCCCCTCCCCCTTTTCCTGGGCCAAGCAGGGGCCCGCTTCAGCCTTAACTGGACAGTCCGGGGCCAGCACAATGGGAGCAAAGGGAGAACACCTTTGGGTGCTTCCTACTCAGTGTTAGCCTGCCTGGCTTAAGAGGCAAGGCAGAGAGGCAGCAGGGCTCCGAGACATTTCTGTGGGGACTTTAAGGGATTAGTCAGGAAGCTGGTGCTGTGGGATTCAGCTCGCTCGATGAATGAAGCACTTTATGGACTGCGGGAATCAGTTACTGCCACACCCAATAAACTGGAAGTGTTTACAGATGGTTTCCATGCTGCCATTTCTCTCCACAAACCGCCATGAACATGGTCAAATGTTCTTAGAGTCTAAGTTTCGGGATGGGCAGTTGCTCCTAGCCTGGCGTTCCCAGTGGGGGAGTGTCATATGAGTTTCCTGGATATAGAAGCATTGCTTCCTCCTGGAGGGAGGCTCCTCAGACTCTGAACATCTGCAAAATTTACAAGTTTGAGAAACCTGAAAAGCACATGGTTCACAAGGTCCCTCCCTGCGGCGGTGCCCACAGTGACAGTTGCTAAGGGAAGTAGATGCTGGCCTGTTGAGCCCCCTGCATAGTGTAGAACTCCAGGGCTGTGGCTCAGTCCTAGCCCATGCTGTGGTCGGCTTTTCTGTGACCTAAGCCCTCGCCCACACTCCTGTAAGTAACCCCACTAAGCTCACTGGCTTACTAGGTCAGGCTCTGTAGAGTCGTTTCTTTGCCAGATGAGCTGAGTTTATTTCCTATTGCTGGGTTAAAATTCTCCAAGAAAAGCAAGCAATGTAGTGGGAATGGGTTTGTTTTAGCTCATGCAGTCTGTCATTTTGGGGGAGGGGGCTCATAGTGTAAGACCAGCTGGGCACATTGCATCCAGAGTGAGGCAAAAAATAGATCACAACATGGATGCCCATGCTCGGCTTGCTTTATTCACTCTCAGTACTGTTCAGGATTCTCTTCCTAGTTCAGCCCATTGGTGGAGTCCAGGTCCTGGTTTGCTGTCCAACTGCTTGGCTTTCACTGGGACAACACTACCCTCTGCCCTTTGAGACCCATGGTTCTAGTGTCTCTCCTGGCACCCTAATGTCCTCAGTTTTCTTTGGATGACTGCTTTTGCCCCCACCAAACATTTCAAAACTTCTAATTTTCCATTCAGATTGATGCTCTTGCATAAAAAGAGTCCTCACCTCAACCTTTGGTTCTGTCCACCCTGTTTGAGGTAGTGGCTGTCTCAGTGCCTGGTGAAATCTCTATTTCTTTCCTCTCCAGTCACCTGTGCCCCCACTTTTCTTGATGCTGTAATCACACAGCAACTTGGAGCAAGCAAGTCTATTTTGGCCTGTGGATCAGTTGGGCTACAGTCCATCCTGGCAGAGAAGGCATAGTGGCAAGAGTATGAGGTGGCTGGTCACATCATCAGGAAGCAGAGAGCAGACAGCAAGTGGGACCTACCTGTTTTTTATTATCTTTTGGGGGGCCCACCACCCAGCTCCCAAATAAATATACACGGAGACTTCTTATTACTTATAAACACCAGCCTTAGCATGGCTTATTTCTAGCCAGCTTTTCTTGAATTACCCCATCTATCTTTTGTCTCCGGGTTTTTTCCTTTTCTTCTGAAATCTTACTTTTACTCTTACTCTGTGGCAGGCTGGGTAGCTAGCACCTTCTCTCTCACTCCTTGATCTCTCTTGCTCTTCTTGCTCTTTTTCTCCTATTTATTCTTTCCTTCCTTTCTCCTGCCAGCCCCACCTTTCCTTTCTACTGCCTTGCTGTTGGCCATTCAGCTCTTCATTAGACCACAGAGTTTCTTTGTAGCTTTGAGCCTGTCCTGGAACTAGCTCTTGTAGATCAGGCTCAAACTCAGAGATCCGCCTGCCTCTGCCTCCCAAGTGCTGGGATTAAAGGCGTGTGCCACCACCCCAATCAGGTGTTTTAAACAGGCAAAGTAAAACAGCTTCACAGGGTTAAAAAATGAAACATAAAAGAATGCAACACATCTCTGCATCATTAAAACAAGTGTTCCACACCATAAACAAATGCAATACACCTTAAAATAATATTCTACAACACCTACCTATAAAACCTTAAGGCCTATCCCACATCTCTTTGACCCCCAGTGATTCAATTACCCCATCAGTGGTCTGCCTCCTAACGATGCCACAACCTTCCAAAACAGGACCAGCCTTCCAAAACAGGACCAGCAGGTGGAGACAAAGTATTCAGGCAGATTAATCTATCAGTGACATTTCACGTTCTAGTAGAAAATACCAGCCCCTCCTCGTGGTGTCCTTGGACCAACAGCTTGTGGCTGTGTAGCAACCTGAATGTGGGTCCATATTAGAATTCATTCACCTCACGCAGAGAGTAGTCGAGGATGGTGTCCTGATCTTGGAACTTGAAGTACCCACAGAACTTCTTCTTCTGAAGCAGGAGTGGGAACCAATAGCTGTCATCGGGCCACATGTCTGCAAAGGGGATCTGGTCGAGTTGGAACCACTGAGGGCGCATTTCTGTCTCAAGCAGGGGATGGAATGGAGGAAGAACATTAATGTTGAACATGGATTTCAGCCGACCTGAGAGACTGCCCTCTGAATGTGTGTGAACACCTGTTTGGAGATTTTGTTTTGTTTGAGACAGGGTCTCACTCTGTAGCCCTGGCTAACCTTGAACGCAGAGATCTGCTACGCATCTGAGTACGTCTGTGTGAGTGAATGAATGAATGCCACGTGTGTAGGTGCCGGAGGAGGCCAGAGAGGAGCTGGGGATAGAGCTGGTCCTCTACTGCCCAGTGTGGGTGCTGGAGACTGAACTTGGGTCCTTTGGAAGACCAGTACGTGTTCTTAACCACCAAGACCTCCAGCTGTTGGCATTTTTTTGGTTGTGGCTGTTACTTGCCAAATATTTTTTACAGGTTTTATATTTATTTTTGACTGCATATATGCATGTATGTCTGTGTGTAGGTGTAGGCATTTGAGTGCAAGTGCCTATAGAAGCCAGAGGCTTTGGATCTCCCCAAAGCTGGTGTTAGTCAGTTGGGAGCCACCTGTTGTGGGTGCTGGGAACCAAACTTGGGTTTTCTGGAAGATCAGTTTGTGATCTTAACTGCTGAACCAGCTTTCCAATGTCTCTCCTCTTTAAACATTTTATAAAAATGATTTTATATGTATGGGTGTTTTGTCTACATTACCATGTGCATGTAGCGCCTACAGAGGCCAGAAGAGGGCATGGGATCTCCTGGAACTGGAGTTATAGGTACTGGGAAATGCTCATGGGTCCTCAGCCATCTCTCCACTCCCTGGAGTTTTTTGAGACAGGACTTCTACACCGTAGCCCAGGCTGGTCTGGAATAAGTAGTGATCCTCCTGCCTCAGCTTCCTGATTGGTTTACAGGGGTGTGGTACCACTATGCTTGCTGTTTTACTTTCATCGATAAAGGGACTTTCTTTGGAGCCCTGGGCGGCCTGGAATTCAGTGTGGAGCCCAGGCTGGTCTTGAACTCATGACAATTCTGCCTGAATTTTCTTGGTGCTGGGATTATGAGTGTGTACTACTGTATCTGGCTTATCTGAGAAAGGAGCCTAGACTAATTTTTTATCTCATCCTCATGACCATCTCGTGGGTTTTTTTTAAATATTTATTTATTTATTATGTATACAATATTCTGTCTGTATGCAGGCCAGAAGAGGGCACCAAACCCCATTACAGATGGTTGTGAGCCACCATGTGGTTGCTGGGAATTGAACTCAGGACCTTTGGAAGAGCAGGCAATGCTCTTAACCTCTGAGCCATTTCTCCAGCCCCCATCTCGTAGTTTTGAAAGGGTTACGTAGCTCAGGCTGGCCTAGAACCCATTCGATAGCCCAATATGCCCTCAGATTCACTCTTTCTGCCTTGGCCTCCCAGATGCTGCAATTATGAACCTACATCACTACACCTGGTTACTTTCTTGTTTGTTTGTTTACTGAGAGCTAATCTCCTGTGTTGAGATTACAGACGTGTAACACCAAACCTGGTTCATGCCACTACTGGGAGTGGAACTCAGGTTCTTATGCTCGGTAGGTAGTCAGGCTTCCTGCCAACTAAGCCACAGCCCAACTATTTTATTATTATTTCTTCTTCTTCCTCCTCCCTCCTTCCTTCTGAGACAAGCTCTCACAATGTGGATCATGGTGGCTTTGAACTCAGAGATACCCCTATCTCTTCCTCTCGAGTGTTGGGATAAAAAGGCGTGTACCAATATGTGTACCATATTTTGTGAAATAAAGAAATGGGCTTGCGAGGCAGTGGTGGCGCATGCCTGAGTTCAAAGTCAGCCTGGTCTACAGAGCCAGTTCCAGAACAGCCAGGGCTACACAGAGAAACCCTGTCTCAAAAAGAAAGGGGGGGGTGGCACTCATATTTGGGTTACAAGGCTGCCTTGCCTATCTCTCCTTAGTTCTGGGAACAAGCAAAGAGGAGGAACGTTGGCAGACTTGGGGCCTACACTTGGCAAGGGCTGACTCCTTTCTCCTAGGCAGGTAAGTGAGACTGGGTGCAGCTCCCTGCCCATGGTTGAAAGGAGGGAGTAGGGCCCAAGGCTCACCGTCACTCTCTGTGGGCGTCCCGTGCACGTGGTCAGTAGAGAAGATATGCACGTCCATCAGCTCGGGGGAACCCACAAACTCAAATGATATGTGGCCCACCTTGTGCAGCGCATCCACTGTCAGGCCACTCTCTTCCTGCAGCTCCCTGCAGCAGATGCGTAAGGAAGAAGTGGCATTAGCTCATGAGCATCCATGCTTACAAGGAACAAAGCCATAGACCCATGGGCCGCATATTCTAGGAGGACATCATGTAGAGGTGTTAATATATCCAATTTAGGAATTAAACTACATAAGGCATGGTATTGCACACCTATAATCCCAGCACTCGGGAAGCTGAAGCAGGAAGATTTGGTCAACTGGAATATGTAGAAAGATACTTTAAAAAATTTAAAAGCTGGGCATGGTGTTATACAACATTAATCCCAGCACTCTGGAAATAAAGATCCAGAGGTGGATCTCTGTGAGTTCAAGGCCAGCCTGGTTTCCAAAGGTGTGTTTCCTCCTCTCCAGGTCTTCATCCCCTGCCAAGCTGGCTCTGTGGTCAGACCTCCCCTTTCCTTACCTCTTAGCCCCGTCTTCAATGGTCTCTCCTTCCTGGACTTTGCCTCCAAAGCCATTCCAGCGGCCAGCACCAAAGCCTCTCTTCTTCATTCCTAGGAGAACTCGCTGAGGCTGAAGCACCAGCACTAGGGTGTAGAGCCTGGAGGTGGCCATGGTCTCCTGGGTCCTGTGAAGAGGGTCAGAAAACTGGGTCTGCTTGGCTTGTGGTCTGTTAGGGTATGCATCAAATGTGAGCAGTAGTGAGTGGTGGCCAGGTGGGAGGGAGATGTGTGTGGGAGAGGTGGAGAATGAGGCTGACTGGTGATTCCCCGGCCACAACGGAAATTCCCTGTGGCTTCCAGGGCAGGTGATGGCAAATATGTCTTTGAGCCCTCCCTTCCCCATTTTTTTTTTTTTCAGTGCAGGGAATGGAACTCAAAACTTTGAGCATGCTAGGCAGGTACTCTACCATTGAGCCACACCCCAGCCCTGGGGGATTCTAGGCAGGGGCTCTACCACTGAGCCACACGCCAGCCCTGGGGGATTCTAGGCAGGGGCTCTACCACTGAGCCACACCCCAACCCCTCATTGGGGGATTCTAGGCAGGGGCTCTACCACTGAGCCACACCCCAGCCCCTCACTGGGGGATTCTAGGCAGGTG
>NW_026068021.1:2652085-2666888 GCF_014885135.2 Alexandromys fortis
TATTTATTATGTATACAATATTCTGTCTTTGTGTATGTCTGCAGGCCAGAAGAGGGCACCAGACCTCATTACAGATGGTTGTGAGTCACCATGTAGTTGCTGGGAATTGAACTCAGGACCTTTGGAAGAGCAGGCAATGCTCTTAACCACTGAGCCATCTCTCCAGTCCCTGGGATTCCATTCTTAGTATCCATGGTGGCTCACAATGGTCTAACTCCAATTCTGATGGCCTCTTCTGGCACCAGGCTCAAACGTAGTGCACAGATATAAATGTATACAAAATGCCTATATTCATACAATATAGGTTAACTTAAAAACATAAGATTGGCAGTGGTGGCACATGCCTTTAATCACAGCACTCTGGAGGCAGGAGGCAGAAGTTAAGCAGATATCTGAGTTTGAGGCCAGTCTGGTCTACAGACTGAGTTCCAGGATAGCCAGGGCTACATACACAGAGAAACCCTGTCTCAAACAAAACAAAAACAAACAATACAACTTAAAAAGAGAAAAAAGAAGAGGGAAACTTGGTCCTGGTGATGAGGGTGGTCAGCGGAAGAAGTGTGCTTGGCATTGGCCCGTGTCCCTTTCCTGACACTGACTTGCCCATGCCTGAGGTCCTGGCTTCCTAACACAGCAAAGTCAGCCATCTCTCTTATATGTACCAGCTATATACAGCTGCTTTTCCATATCCACAGGTGACTGGTACCAGGAGACCCCTACCTGGCCATGGATACCAGTATCAAAGCATGGTGAAATGGCTTCTATGAAACGGCATATTTGCATATAACCACCACGCATCCTCTAGTCCACTTAAAATGCAACATAAACACTGTGTAAATAATTTTCACGCAGTGAGTCATGACAGATGGCCACCCATTCAGGAGATGAGTGACTTGTTTGCAAGGATGTTCAATGAGACAGAGTCATGCTATGTAGCCCAGTTTGGACTTGGATTCCCAACCTTCCTGCCTCAACAACCCGAGTGCTGGAAGGACAGGCATACGCCAGCACGCTCAGCTACCTGTCTCGATGAAGCTAGCTGGTAGGACAAAGATGATTGGAGTCTATATAATCGGAATCTAGTAGAATGGGCTTCGCCATGGCTCTGTTGGTTGACATTGTTTCAAACATAGACTCCCCACATTGTTTTCCCCTCTGTAAATGGAAATATCTCACGGTTGTTAGGTTTATTAAGCGAGATAGTTCTACCAAACAAGGTTAGTTGGGGTTGAAGGATGTTTTTGATTCGCTGGTTGAATTGGTCTAATCATGAGCCCACAGAAAGAGATAGCTGTTGGTCTTTTGTGTGTCCCTGCCTCTGTGTGAAGATCACAGTTGACAATGGGTTGCTCTTGGCCTATCTTTTTCATAGTAAAAAAGATTTAATTCATGTGTATGAGAATTTGTCTGCATGCATGTCTGTGCACTGTGTGCATTCAGTGCCCACAGAGGTCAGAAGAGGGCATTGGCTCCCCTGGAACTGGAGTTATAGATGCTGGTGAGCCGCCACGTGGGTGCTGTGAACTTGACGGGTCTCTCATTGGAACCTGTAGCTCACACAGTCAGCAAGACTAGCTGACCAGACTGCTCCAAGGACCCCACTTCTCTGCCTCCCAGCATTGGGATGACAGGCACAAGCCACACTGGCTATGAAAACGCCTCATGCATGTGAAGCAAGCATTTCACAGGTATCTATCACTCCAGCCCCAATTAACCTTGTTTTCAAAAGCTGCTCCATTTAGTAAGACTCAGAAATGTATAAAACTTACTTTCACATTTTCTGAAGAGAAAACATGCGCAGGGTCTAAATTTGGAAAGAGGTCAAACGGCCGAGCCTATAAAGAAACTAGACTCTCCGGGACGCCGGTTTAGTGTTCCCTCAGCTCAGTAGCTGTGATCTGGTAAATCGGAGGCGTCTCGGAGTTTTCATATGCTAGAGGCTGAGGTGGTGACAACTATCTTGTCTGAATTGACCTCAACTGTGACAGGTGTTGGAGGCAATGCACAAGGAGTGCAGAACTCAGACCTGCCTGCAGGGGGCACTCTGCAAATGCTCTTCCCGAGCCTCCACTTCCTGGAGCCTTTGCAACCTGGCTGTAAACTACCTCTGCACCAGTTTACCGCCCAAGCCCCAGGTCCCAAGTTCCCTTTCCCTCTGATTTCTGCTCCCTACCATCTCTAGTTCTGTTCTCCCCGACCTCAGGTCTATCCAGCACCCCAGTCTTTCTGGCTGGCTTGAAGCATCTCCCCAGTCCTTGCTCCCTCTTCCCTCCCCAGATCTCCGCCGGCACCCCAGCACCCACGATCTCCCGCGTCTTTCCCTCACTCAGCTCCCACGCAGCGAGAATCATCCATACCTTCGCGCCCAAGCTACAGCTTCCTGGGGCGGGGCTCAGGTTGGAAGCAAGGGCGGGACTTCCGGCGGCGGGGAGGAAACCGCAAGCAAGCACCCATGGCTTGGTGAGTGGAGTTACGGTGTCCTCCTGCACTAAAAGGGTGCCTGCTGCATGCGTGAGTGCGTGGAGTGGATGACGGTAGTTGGGAGCTCAATGTCTCGGGCCGCAGAGGGGCGCTCTCAGCCTCTGTCCCGGCATGCGAGTCGCGTGTTCACGATGTTTGTTCATGTACAGACGTGAGTGAGTGAGGATTTCTGCGTGGAAATAAGTGGATAGGCTGGGGACATGGTTTAGCGAATAAAGCTGTGCATGCTTTGAGGACTGGAGTTTGGATGCCCGGAACCCACAGAATACTGGGCTTGTGTGCTGACCAGATGTGACGCCAGTGCTAGGGAGGCAGAGACGGGCCCCTGGAGCAAGCTGACAAGCTAGACTGGCTGGTTGGCGACTTTATCTCAATATGTAAGATAGGGAGCAAACCAGAAGGACATCCCTTGTCAACTTTGGGATCTCATAGACTCGCAGACACAAATGTGCACACGCGTACTAATACACATGCTCGCATACCGTACATACATATGCAAAAATAAAAAAATAGGTTGAACCAGGACCTCCTACCTGCATCTCTGTAATGCCTACCTGCTAACTCCTTTCTCGCCAACAGGTACCCGAAGCTTGTAGGTGTTCCCCTTAAGGCTCAGAGATTCCACACAGCTGCGTGTCGCTATAAAGCTCGGACGGGTGCCGAGCACCTGTGGCTGAAGCGCCACCTAAGGGACCCGTTTGTGAAGGCTGCAAAGGTGGAGAGTTACCGCTGCCGCAGCGCCTTCAAGCTCCTGGAGATGAATGAGAAGCATCATATCTTGCGACCTGGCCTCCGGGTGCTGGACTGCGGGGCGGCTCCCGGAGCCTGGAGTCAGGTGGCGGTGCAGAGAGTCAATGCCACAGGCGCAGGTGGGATGTGCATGTCACTAGGCACTACCAGCTCCTCTGGCTGCCATGAGTTGGAGGGAATGATAGCAGCTCTTTATTCAGAGACATTGTCTGAACAGCTTTCTAAGTTGGCTTAGAGATGATAGTTATTGAAATGGGACACAGGCTGGGGAAGGCGCTCAGCGGCTAAGTTAAGCAGGTGTGCTGGTGCAGGCCTATGATCGTAACATTTGGGAGGAGAAGGCAGGAGGATTAGAAGTGTAAGATCATCCGAGCTACACAGTAGGTTTGGAGTTCAGGACAGGTGATCCCGTCTTGGGGGATGGGAGGACGGGGACAGGAGATGGGGGGCGGGGGACACGAACAGGCAAGCCTGTGGGGGAGGGCGGGGCAGGGGCGGGAATGATGTTGATGTTGTGGAGATGGCTTCTTCAGCAGTCGTTCTCAACATGTGGGTTGCGACCCCTTCGGAGTCCCGTACTTATTTACATTACTATTCAGAGCAGCAGCAAAATTATAGTGATGAAATAGCAACAAAATAATTTTACGGTTAGGGGTCACCATACCATGAGGAACTGTATTAAAGGGTCACAGCTTAGTGGATAAAAGGTGCTTGCTGATAAGTCTGATGGCCTAAGTTCTCTCCCCAAGACCTACACGGTGAGGAGAGAACTGATATTCGAAAGTTGGTCTTTGGCTTCACAAGTGTGCATGGAGCAACTTACACACACGGTAAACCAAGGGTTATTTTAAAAAGAACCAAGAAGCAAACTAAAAAATAGGCCACATGAGTTGGCAGCCAGCCTGGGCTGGATACCAAGCCCCTGTCTCAAAACAAAACAAGAAACCCCACAAAACTAAACAACAACATCTTAGTTCGCTTTCTATCGCATGGTGAGCTCCACGACCAAAACGACTTGGTAGGGAAGACTTTCTTTCAGCTTACATGAAGGGAGGCCAGAGGCAGGAGCCGAAGCAGAGCTCTTAGGGGCACTCTGCATACTGACTTGCTCCTCCAGGCTTGCTCAGCCTGTTTTCTTATGGACTCAGGCCCACCTGCGTGGGGTGGCACTGCTCACAGTGGGCTGGGCCATTAGGAGGCTGTACAGGCACCTGCACTCCAGTGCACATCCACACATGCAAACACACACATGTCAATAAACAATAAATCTAAAAGCCAAACCAAAACAACAGAGCCTGCTTACTCTTGCCTCTGATCCTTAACACTCTGGAGGCAGAGGTAGCAGTTCTGAGTTTGAGGTCAGCCTGGTCTACATAAGTGAGGTTGTCTCAAGGAATAAAAAGCAAACAACCATTAAAAAAAATAAACAAAAAGCAATGTTGGGAACTGGAGTTGGGTGTAGTGGTACCTACCTGTAACCCCCAACCACTCAGTGTGTTGAGACAGAGGAGCTGAAGTTTGGGACAGCCTGGGCTACCTAGTGAGATTCCTAATTTAGAACCAAAACAGGCAGAATAAAATAAAAAGATAGTTGGGAGAAGAGTCCTAGAGAAGAGGAGGCTGGGGTAGGGAACTGACAGCAGAGTGGGATTCTCCCTGTCCTGTGGTCCTACCTCCACCTGTCATGCAGGATGACCGAGACACCATTTCCTTTGCAAGTCTCAGCTTCCTCAGCTGGCCCAAGGGGAGTAGAGGACACCCTTCCCCACACAATGTGTCTTTTATTTTCTTCAACTTTGAGAGGCAGGATCTCACTTGGTAGCCCAAATTGGCCTTGAACGTGTGATGATCCTCCTGCCTCAGGCAGCCAAGTGCTGGGAATATAGGTCTGTGCCATCACATCTACCTCTGTGTCTTCATATAAAAGGCCTCTTGTGGACAGAGATGTGTGTTAACTGGTTTTCTTGGTCCTGGTGCCTGGCTTATATTTTGGTAGGGAGATTCACAGTGTAATAACACATTCCGTTGCTTCCATAGACTCCAGCTCTCCTGTGGGCTACGTGCTCGGGGTTGATCTTCTTCACATATTCCCTCTGGAAGGAGCAACTTTCCTATGCCCTGCTGATGTGACTGACCCCAAAACTTGCCAGAGAATTTTAGAACTGCTTCCCAGAAGGAGAGCGGACGTGATTCTCAGTGACATGGCACCCAACGCCACGGGGATCCGAGACCTCGATCACGACAGGCTCATCAGCTTGTGCCTGACCCTTGTGGACATGGCTGTGGATATCCTGCATCCCGGGGGAACACTGCTGTGCAAAACCTGGGCCGGAAGTAAAAGTCACCTGCTACAGAAGAGACTGACCCAGGAATTCCAGAATACGAGGATCGTGAAACCAGAGGCCAGCAGGAAGGAGTCTTCAGAGGTGTATCTCTTAGCCACGCAGTACCGGGGAGGGAAGGGCTCCATGGAGCAGTGAGTCTGCCCTGCCCTCTGGGGGTGCTTTCCTGACAGTGGTTGGGATCGGAACTGTATTGTGGATGTGGACAGCACCCAACCAGGCACCTCTGAGTTTTAAAGAGATGAAAAATGTATTCGAGGTTCGTGAAAAATGATAAAAGTGGAGCCAGCACGGTGGCTCAGTGATAAACGGTGCCTGCTACTGAGCCTGATGCCCTGAGTGTGCTCTCCAGGACCCCCACAGTGGGAGGAGAGAGCCAGCTCCCGAAAGTTGTCCATCTCACCCCCATGTGCACACACACGAGCAGATGTTTCGGGATGGTTTCTGTCAATCTGACATTTCTTTCTGGGAAGAAAGAATCCAGCTGAAGAACCGCCTCCATCAGATTGGCCTGTGGGCAAATCTGTGAGAGGAGACATTTTCTTGATTAATGATTGACGTGGGAGGAGGGCCTAGCCCAATAGGAGCAGCACCACCCCTGGGCAGGTAGTCCTGAGTTGTGTAAGAAAGCTAGGTGAGCAAGACACAAAGAAGGAGCCAGTCAGCAGGGTTCATCAGTGGCCTCTGCTTCAATTACTGCCTCCAAGTTCTTGCCTTGAGTATTAGCCTTGACTTTCTTCAGTGATTGGTTAGACTGGGATGAGGAAGTCAAGTAAACCCTTTCCTCCCAAGGATGCTTTTAGGTGGTGGAAACAAAACTAAACAGTCTTCTATATCATGATTTTATCTTTCTGGCTTTTTATTTTTTAATTCGTTTTTGAGATTGGGTTTCACTCTGTAGCCTGAGCTGGCTATGAGCTCACAATCCTCTTGCCTCACCTCCCAAGGGCTGGGATTACAAGTGGATATTGCCACACCTGGTTCATGATGTGTTTGAAGAGAGTTTTGACAAAGACAGATGGAGATTGAAGGCTATAAAAGGGAGGGGACAAAAGCAGGTTGTGGCCTTTAATTCTGCTCTCTGGAAGCAGAGGCAGGTGGGTCTCTGTGAGTTCAAGGTCAGTCTGGTCTACAGAGTGAATTCCAGGACAGCCAGGGCTACACAGAGAAACCCTTTGTCAAAAAAAGAACCAAACAAAACAAGAAACCCAAAACTTGGAGGGGCAGGAGAGATCTGAGGTGAAGTGCTGTTCCTCCAGAGGACCCAGGTTCTCTGCGCTCACATGGCAGCTCACAACCATTAGTAACCTGAGCCCTTGGGATCTGACGCCCTCTTCTGGCCCCCATGGGTACTGCACTAATGTGCACAGACACCCACACACAAATTCAAAACAAAAACAAAAATCATGGAAAGAGCCACCTCTTTGTAGACCCAGAGAGAAGATGTGGCAGTTGTGTCTGTACCGCTGTCAGCGGTTCCCTGTGTGGTGAAGGTCTCTGCACTAACCGCAGTAGCCTGCTGGGCAATCCAGGGAAGGATTCCGCTCTGGCCCGGGTGAAAATGGCCGCCAGAGTTCTCAAAGGCTTTTCATGGGCAAATGTCTGCCCTGGGTGTTTGAAACAGTCGGGACATTTGAAGCCGGACTCACACTCTGGTGCCAAGCAGCTGCGGTTGCTGTGTGGCTCCCTTGGTGGATCTGTGGAGGGTCACAGAGGAGGGCGCCTACACCAGAGAGGGAGGATGCAAAACGTGGCTTTCACCTCAGAGCGGGTAAGAGAGAGTTTATCCTGGAGCCCAGGCTGAGTGACTGTGGCTCAGGAACACACATTTCGGTCACTCCGCATCCCATGTTCCAGCAGTATACTAGTTTGTTTAAGTTTTTATAGTAACAGAAGAAAATTCTAGGTCAAGCACTTTTTTTTTCTTTTCTTTTTGAGACAGGTCTCTGTGTAGCCCTGGCTGTCCTGGAACTCACTCTGTATACCAGGCTGGCCTCAAACACTGGGATTAAAGGCAGGCACTACCACCACCCAGCAATCAAGGCACCTTCCAAACACACTGGAAACATTAAGTAGTCAGCTACAGCCAGAGACATCTCGGCTGTACACCTCAGATGTTACCTGATGGTATTTAGCCTTTTAACTGGTGGATATTAAAGGTGTTAAGGATAATGCATCAGAAAGGTTTTATCTGTTACAGGATGTTAGGTCAGACACAGAGGTGGGCAGGGAATGGCCATTTAGGGAGGCTGAACAGTCAGAGTAAGTTTTAATTAGGCTCCAGACCTGCCACCTCCCAACCTCCCCCAAGCATTGAAGCTCTTATTGGTCCATCAGCACAGCAGAAGGTTAAATTGAAGACAGAATAGCTTTCTGCAGACTTTCTTAAAATTACACTGTTGAGCCTGGGGTGGTGGTAATGCTTTTAATCCCAACACTGGGCAGGTAGAGTTCCAGGATAGTTAGGGTTACACTGAGAAACCCCATCCTGAAAAAACAACAAAAGACACACTACACTGGCATCAGAGATGCACTGTTTACACTGTTCCCTATAAGGGTCCAACATCAAGGATGGGAGAGATGCTGCCATCAGTTAGGGTTGACCTGCCTTGAGGGAAGGAGCCCTAGAGCTCTTCTGGCAAACAGAACCCTGGGGGTAGCCCAGTTTGGATTTCCAGTGGGCACAGGAAAAATTCCAAGACTATAGTACTTCAAACCAACACTATAGAACTGGATGTGTGTGTTATCACACACCTGTAACACAAGTGACTTGGGAGGTTAAGATATGATAATCATGAGTTCAAGGCCAGGCTAGGGAACTTTAAATTCCCTGTGGGATTTAAAAAAGAGCATTTCAGTGGTAGAGCTCTGGCCTAACAAAAACAAGAAACAAACAAAAATCTCAGGCTGAGCATAGTATGGCTCATGTCTTTAATCCCAGCACTAGTGAGGCAGAGGTAAGAGAATCTGTAAATTTGAGGCCATCCTGGTCTACAGAGGGAGTTCCAAAACAGCCAGGGTAAGACCATCTTGAAGAAAACCAAAAGCCAACCAAACAACCATAAAACCAAATCTCACCCAAACAAACAGGACACCTGTAGTCAGACTGTTTCTGTCCCACCAGCCAGCTCCCCGTAAAATCATTCAGAGACTTCACATTAATTATAAAAGCTCATCTGATAGCTTAGGCTTGTTTCTAACTAGCATTTACAACTTAACCCATTTTTATTAACTTATTTTCTGCCTTGTGGCTTTCTTACCTTTACTCTGCTCTCCCCATGCTGCTTCCTCTCTGGCAACTCCCTGCCTCTCCACCTTTCTCCTAGTGTCCTCTCTGCCCTGGAAATCCTGCCTAGCTATTGGCTATTCAGCTTATTAAACCAATCTGAGTGACAAATCTTCACAGTGTACTAAAAGATTATTCCACAGCAAACCCCAGCTGGGACATGGTGGCACATGCTTGTCATCCCAGTGTTGAGATTTATTGTCCCAGACTGTGTCCCAACAAACCAGGTTTGGCCACTTGTCCTCAATATTTAAAAAGAGACACATTTATAGCAAATCAGAAAAAGATTTATTTAATGTGGCCACAATGGGAAGAAGGACATCCCCAAGAACCAACTTCAGGGGCCTGACACTGACATAGGGGGAGGGTTTTAAACAGAAGGCAAGAGATCTGCTCCAGGAAGCTGTCTGGCCTGGGTGTGGTCAGTGCCATCTTTGTCTCAGCTCTAAGGCTTTCCTCACCTTTAGATGACAAACTCTAAATCATTTCTGTGGAGATAAGTTCTTCCTATGGCCGCCCCAAGGCTTCAGTCTTTTCTTCTCCTGGGAGGATATCCTTAGGAGGAATATAATATCTTGGGGTCCTTTATCTCAAGAATCTGATAACCAAAGAGGCAGGCCAGTTTCAGCAGCACTAAGGAGGCTGGGGGTTCCAGTCCCACCTGGGCTGGGCTACACAGTGAGGTCGAGGCTAGCCTGGGCTACAGGGAAAAATTCTGTTGTTCAGGTGTTGGGGGTGAGAGATAGTTTATTTTATTTATTTACTTGAGACAGGGTTTCTCTAACAACCTCGGCTGTCCTGGAAGTAGCTATGTAAACCAGGCAGGGCTCGAACTCAACAGAGTGCCTCCTGCCACTACTTGCCGGTTGGTGACGCCTGCCTCTAATCCCACATCAGACTGTGGACCCTGGACCCGCACCATTATTGAAGTCATGAAACGTCAACTTCCCTAAAATTTGATCCCTCCGCAGGCTGTGCTATTTCACACATTACTGAGCACTCAATAGCGGTGGAAGAGTGCCTTGTGGGCCAGTGGGATACTTTGGCTCAGCTTTGGTTGCAGGTCCCTAGGCAGGACGCCGAGGATATAGAACTGTCTGTCCTCAGGCGAACCAACCTCTGGGCAAGCCTGTGGGCTCACATACTCTATGCTTTACGGGCCCCTTTCTCGGATCTCGCGAGACTCGAGCGGAAGTCTCGCGAGACGTAGGCGCCGGCGGAGAGGAGGGAGATCCGAGCGTCGGCTGCTGCGCAGGACTGCTCTGCTGAGGTTAGTGACTGAGTGGCTGGGTTTGCCTGACTGGTAGCTGCGCGCCCTGCCGGGGACGCAACGAAGCCATGGGATGGAGCTGTCCGTCGCGATCGGGCACGCACACGGCTCGGGTCGGCTCCTGTCGCGCGCCTTCCCTTTGCAGGGTCTCGGGTGTCGCGCTCCCGGGGCCGGAGTGGCTGGTCTCCCATTCCGGGGTCCTGCTGTAGGATGCGGGGAGGCGTGCCTGGACCGGGGGTGGGGAGCGGCGTGGCCTGTGGTCTGAAGGGCTCCCGGGTCGGAGTCGGTTACATATTTGCAACCCTGTAGGTCTGGGAGATCGAACTCAACTTGACAGCCTTAGCGGCACGCCCCTGTTAGCGCCCACTTTATTTATTTGTTTATTTTTGGCTGTAGTGGGATTGAACATAGGACCTCCTGTATGTTAGGCAAGCACTATACCCCTGAGTCATGTCTCCATTCTTTTAAAAATTTAGTTGATTGAATTAACGTGTAGGTGTGTGTAGGTGTGTAGGTGTACACATTCCAGGGTTTCCTGTGGAGGAGGACAACTTGTAGGAGTTGGTTCTCTCCTTCCACCATATGGAAGGTTTGGAACCCTATTTGTTTGACTTGACCTAAAGTGCATTACAGACTGTGATCCCCATTCCTCCCAACCTCAACCCCAGTACTGAGGAGTGAACCTAGGGCTCCGTGCTTGATAAGCAGTCACCCACCCAACCCCATCCTCAGCTCTCTTTCCTTCCCTCCTTCCTTCCTTCCTTCCTTCCTTCCTTCCTTCCTTCCTTCCTTCCTTCCTTCCTTTCTTTCTTTCTTTCTTTTTCTTTTATTTTTCGAGACTGGGTTTCTCTGTATAGCTTTGGAGCCTGTCCTGGAACTAGCTCTTGTAGACCAGGCTGGCCTTGAACTCACAGAGATCCACCTGCCTCTGCCTCCCGAGTCCTGGGATTAAAGGCCCGCGTGCGCCCCCACCGCGCGGCACTCTTCTTACTTTTTATTCTGTAATAAGTCTCCCCAAGTTTTCCAGCCTGGCCTCAAACCCCTTATGTAGCCCAAGCAGGCCTGAACTCGTGACCAGCCCTTGAATTTGTCTCAGCCTTCCGAGTACCTGGGTGACAGACCTGTGTTACCAAGTGTCAGAGTCCCAGGCTGTCCCTGGGCTGAGACCAGAAAGAAGCTGTGTAGTATCTGTCAGCTCAGAAGCCCTCTGGAGCAGCTAGTGTCCTGGGGAGGGTCTGCTGTCTGGCAGTTCAGGATTTCTGTTGAGTGGGTACAGCCTTAGACACCTGTGTAGTGTGGCAGCTCCTGAAACTGCTGCCCTTCATACTAGTGTGTTAGTGGCTGAGTTCAGAAGAGGGAGGACAGAAAGCGGCTTTTATTTGATCTTGGAGAGCAGAGGCTTGCTCCTTCCCACCCTGCCTGTTGCCCACAAGGCCCACCAGCTTTGCTATGTATGTTATTGGGGTGCGTGCCAAGGTTCTGGTTAAATGGAAAACTCAGGCTAAATTTCAAAAAATTAAATTTACTTTTTTTTTTTTTTTTTTGAGATTGGGTCTAGCTGTGTCACCTGGATCTGGCTGTATAACCAAGGCTAGCTCCGAACTCATGGTCTTGCCTTAGCCTCTCAAGTGGGTTGTACATTCCCTTTCTTCTTAGGAACCCGTCTCAGATTGAGAAATGCTTGGGCTCGTCCTCCCTACGGAACCTTCGTCCTCCCTACGGAATCCCAATACCTTCCCTGGTCCTCAGTCTAACCTGGCATGCCGTCTATGGCAGCTTCTCCTTCCTCTTCCAGAAGACTGGGGAGGACTTTGGGAAGCCACCAGGGCACCTGCAGATTCCCTCCATGTTGAGGATGGGGACCACAACCTCAGTGGTCTAGTCCATGGGCTGACTCTAACTGGAAGCAATAGGGCAGCACAGGTGACCTCCAGAAGAGGGCCTACGTGATTACTGGGCTCTTGGTAGGATACTGAGGAGGCTTGGGTCTGCTGCCCCTACCACCACCATGACTTTTGAACCCAGGACAACATTGTCTATTGTTGGCAAGCCTATTTTGTTCTTATTGGATGAAGAGCCTTCTTCAGACCTAGCAGAATATTCTGTACCTACCCTAGAGTCCTGTCTCTGTTCTGGTGTATGCGGGTTGTGTGTGTGGGGATACGGGGCCATTAAAGAATGGCCAACCTGTTGCCTAATCCTGAATCTGTCTGCTTTTGTTGTGAGGGTACTCTATAGCCCCCCTTTTTTTTAATATTTAATTTTATTTTGTGTTTTTTCGAGATAGGGTTTCTCTGTGTAGCTTTGGAGCCTGTCTTGGAACTCTCTCTGTAGACCAGGCTGGTCTCAAACTCACAGAGATCCACCTGTCTTTGGCTTCTGAGTGCTGGGATTAAAGGTGTGTGCTACTACTGCACAGCTTGACACCCTCCCCTTTTTAAATTTATTTATTTATTTTGAGATGGGGTTTCTCTGTGTAACAGCCCTGGCTGTCCTGGCACTCACTCTATAGACTAGGCTGGCCTCGAACTCAGAGATCTGCCTGCCTCTGGCTCCTGAGTGTTGGGATTAATTTGTGCACTGTTATTCCACCCCTCATGTGTGAATTTTCCAAGGTGCGCAGGTGTCATGCTGTGGTTCTCAGTTCTTCCCCTTCTCCATGTGAGTCATGGGGATCAAACTCAGGTCAGCAGGCTTGGTGGCAAGCATCTTTACCTAGTAAACCATTTCTCCAGCCCCACACCAGGTAATTATCCCAACCCTCACTGTCTGAATTAGAGTTATACCATTCCATTCTGATGCCACCATTCCAAACTAAGAAGCGTGCCCAACCAGGGGGCAGCATCCCTAGTTGTCCTCTACCCTTACAGTACCTCGATCTCTCCACCTGACTAGTTGCCGCCAGTCACTGCTTGCCACTCAAGAACCCTGGCACACTTCTTTTGTCTGTGCTTTCCAGCTTTTCATTTTAACTAGCTCCCAGCTTCTGTCTGACAGCTGGATGCTGCCTGTTGCCCTCATCCGGGTTTCTTATGAGTGCCCTGGGCCTGCAGGGCCACGGGAATGCAGCAGTCCTGCCATCATGGCCCCTGTGTCAGCCTGGATCAACACATGCGTCTCCATGGACCTACTCCCTCCCTGGCCCAGCCTGCTACTGATCTGAAAAGAGCCTCAGGCTCTCCCTTTCTCTAGCCTCTGGCTTCCTTCAGAAAGCCGGTAGCTGACCTGTGCTGCCTGTCTCCAGCTCAGCCTAACCCACCTTCCCTGCTGGGGTGGGACTGGGCATTTCTACCCAGAGCCTTCTGACCTCCCTGCCTCCCTGCCTCCCTGCCTCCCTCCCTGCCTCCTCCCTCCCTACCTCCCTCCTCCCTCCCTCCCTCCCCTTCTTTCATTTTTCAAGACAGAGTTTCTCTGTGTAGTCCCAGCTTTCCTGGAACTAGCTCTGTAGACCAGGCTGGCCTCGAACTCATAAGTGCTGAGATTAAAGACATGCACTACCATGTCCAGCCTCTCTCTATTTTTTAGTTTGTTTTTTTTTGAGGCAGGTTCACTCTATGTAACCTTGGCTGTCCTAGAACTCACTGTGTAGACCAGTGCTGGGATTAAAGGTGTGCCCCATCATACTCATCTCACATAACTCTCCTTATGCACTCCCCACCTCTGTGCTCACTGATACTACCCAGCTCTGTGCTCTACCACAGGGATACTCCCACCTGGCCACAGTGGGAACCCACCAGCCTCTTGCAGTGCTATCCTACTGGTAAATACTCAGTATGGGAAAATGAGGTGACAGTTCTAGGCAGCTGGGACATCACTCCAAGTATTTTTTTTCCTTTTTACCTTTCTTATTTATTTATTTATTTATTTATTTATTTATTTATTATGTATACAATATTCTGTCTGTGTGTATGCCTGCAGGCCAGAAGAGGGCACCAGACCTCATTCCAGATGGTTGTGAGCCACCATGTGGTTGCCAGGAATCGAGCTCAGAACCTTTGGAAGAGCAGGCAATGCTCTTAACCACTGAGCCATCTCTCCAGCCCCTCCTTTCTACCTTTTTAAAAAAATAAATCTTTATTTGTTATATATACAGTGTTCTGTCTGCATGTATGCCTGCAGACCAGAAGAGGGCACCAGATCTCATTACAGATAGTCCTGTAATGTGGGTTGCTGGGAACTCAGGACCTCTAGAAGAGCAACCAGTGCTCTTAACCCCTGAGCCATCTGTCCAGCTCCCAACTTTTTTTTTTTAGTGACTGATCTTTGGTATCACTTCCCTGGGAGTCTTCTTCCTCTGTGGGTATGGTACTATGTCTGTCTCCTCATTGGGAAGTTGGGTCTTTGTATCCGAATTCTCTGTCCCAGCATGGAGTTTCTTCCTCTCCTGGCCTCCATTCTCTCCAGCTCATATCTCTGATTTGCCCTCTTATGGGCCTCGGTGTCTCCACCATGTCCTCAGTGTTACCTGCATGTCATACTTCTGAAAGCTCTGGTGAGTCCTCCAAAAACTCTAAGGCTGAGTCTCAGGACCTCAACAACAAAGTGCAAATACACACATAGGGACAGTATTCTCTGAGGTGTTGGCCAGCATGGTTGGTTCTGTTCCCAGAGCTCCTCCTCACCCCTGGTTCTCTCTCTCTCTCTCTCTCTCTCTCTCTCTCTCTCTCTCTCTCT
>NW_026068021.1:2667000-2688494 GCF_014885135.2 Alexandromys fortis
CTCTCTCTCTCTCTCTCTCTCTCTCTCATTTTTCGAGACAGGGTTTCTCTGTAGTTTTTGGTACCTGTCCTGGAACTAGCTCTTGTAGACCAGGCTGGCCTTGAATACACAGAGATCCCTCTGCCTCTGCCTCCTAAGTGCTAGGATTAAAGGAGTGCGCCACCACTGCCCGGCTGGTCCCTGTCTCTTTAACAGACTTGTAGCAGAAATTTCTGTCCTGCCCAGTCCCGCAGCCTTTCAGTCCCCCTACACAGACTAACCTGTTTTGCCTCCCAAAGTTTAAACTAATTACTCCCCGATATCAGGAACCTCTTCCTGTGGTGGGTCTGTTAGGTGGGGTACCACAGGTTCTCCCACAGTGAAACCTCATCTAGCACCAAACAGTCCCCCACCAGTGTCCTGCCCGCACCCCCACTCTTTTATAAACCATTTAATTCTCTTTTTTGGTGTGTGTGGGGCTTCCCTTTTCAAATGATAGAGTCAATCCAGGTGGAAGAGAATGATGTTAGCAATTAGAAAAAAAGTTCAAATCCAGGGTTTAGCCACAGAAAGTTAATTACATCGGTGGTGGGGTGGGTGAAGTCTACAAGGTGTCTCACATTTCAGACCTCCCTCCGGCCCCAGGGTCTAGTACAGTTTACTTAGTCAAAGAGACACACAGCTGATTCATAAACTAGAGGTTTACACTCGAGTAAGACATCTGTAAAAACCTAGGTTGGAGAAATGCTCTCCCCAGCCCAGCTCTGGTCTTTATGGGAGGCCCTCTCCGTAGATACCCTCATAATAAACATCTGCTACCACCACTTAGCCTCCTGCTCCTTGTCTTGTTTCTTCACCTCAAGCACCCTGGACCCAAAAGACACCAGCACAGCCAGGTATTGGGATGGCCACTGGTTGCTCTCCCCACCTCCATTTGGGCCATAATGAGGGCTTCAAGCATGTTGGGCAAACGCGCTAGCACTGCACTGCAGCTCCAGCCCTCTGAGACCAGGTCTTACTAACCTGCGTAGCCGGGCCTTGAACTCAGACATGCCTGAGTGTCTGGGATGACAGGCCTGTGGCAGTAGCCATACTTTCCCTCCTTTAGTTTGCCCAGCTGTGACTTGGCTAGGGGCAAAGAACAGTTCACCTGACTCTCAGCTCACAGGCAAGCCAGGATCGTTGGTGTCCTGTCTGTCTTCCATGCTCCTCACCCTGGGTCTGGAAAGTTGAGGTGAAGTTTGAAGCGGTGCTTTAGGGGGCTGTGCAGCAGCTGACTCCTGTAGGTTGAAAGCACAGTGTCAGGCCACCCTGGGCCAGAGAGGAAGACCAAGGTTTTAAAGAAGAGCCTGGAGTGGTAGTGCATACCGTTAACACAGGCACTCCGAGTTTGAGGCCAGCCTGTTCTGCACTGGGATTTCCCAGTCAACTAGGGTTATAAAGAGAGCTTTTCTGGATACAAAACAGACTCTCACACAAAATCTCTAGAAACTTTAAAATAAAAGTTTAAAAAAAAGGACGAAAAAAAAGCACTCTGCAAGAAGCCTGGCTTGGCCGACGTGCTGTGAGCTGGTGTGTGTCCATGCACAGCAGATGGAGGCTCCCAGTGAGTGTCAACAATGACACCTTCCAGCATGGCCCTTCAGGTTCCTTTCCAAGGTGGGCTATCACCCAAGGGGGTTTATGGGTGAGGCTTAGTTAAGTGTATGTGCTAGGAACCTGTAGGACCTCTCTTTATGTGAGCCCCAGTGGAAGCATTGAGCAACATTGCTGGTAACAGCATTGCTGGGGCCACCATCACCTGACTGTTAAGTGCTTGTTTCTGATTCCCAGAGGCCACATTTGTGGTGAGTGTGGCTTTGGGAGGTGTGTCCCTGTACCTCTGAGCACCTCCTCTCAGCTGCCTGTCTGGTGTGCAGATGAGTCCTCAGGTGGCAGCTTGGGGTTGTGGCATGACATTTTGCAATCTCTGTCTCTGTCTCTGTCTCTGTCTCTCTCTCTCTCTCTCTCTCTCTCTCTCTCGTGTGTGTGTGTGTGTGTGTGTGTGTGTGTGTGTGTGTGTGTGGTGTGAGCACTGGATGATGCTTTTGTCCCCATCTCACATTTTGCAGTAGGAATGCTGGGATTACAGATACTGGCCACCATGTCCTGGTTCCTGGGGATTCACACCATGTCTTTCTACTGCAGGCACATGGGTGCCATGGTGTGAGTGAAGAACCATGGAGCTGCTCTTCTGAGGGCTCTGGGCGTGGAGCTCAGGTTGTCGAGTGTCGGTTGCTACTGCTTTTACCCACTGAGCCATCTCACTCTCCCTGTTTTTAAGTTTATTTTTTATTTCAAATTGTGCATGTGTTTGTGCATGAATACAGTGCTTAGGGAGGCCAGAAGACACTGGATACCCTGGAACTGGAATTACAGGCAGTTATCAGCCTGATGTGGGTACTGGGAGCTGAACTTGGGTCCTCTGCAAGCGCAGTAAACATTCTTAAACACTGAGCCCTCTTTTACCACCTCCCTCCCCCCCTTTTTTGGAGATAGGGTCCCTCTCTCTATGCAGACCTAACAGAGCTGGAACTTGCTGTGCATATCAGGCCGGCCTTGAACTCAGATCTGTCTGCTTCTGTCTGAGTGTTGGGATTAATGACTAAGCCACCATACCCAGTTCCTTTTTTCCCCTTTCTTTCTTCAAAGCAGAGTCTCATGTGGCTCAAGCTAGCCTCCTGCTCATGTAACTGATCCTCTAGCCTCTAGCTGCTGACCCAGACATACCGTATGGCTTTGCTTTTGTGCCTCATTTTCTCTCCGCAGTGTTGGCAGTATTGGCTCCAGGTTAACGTTGAAAACATGGTGGTTGACTCCACAATGGTCCTAGGGGAGCGGGCTGTGCCAACAGACAGCATTATAGGAAGGCTGGCTCTGACTTTTGCTCTGTCTCTGGAAGGAGCGTGACCATGGAAGACCTGGGGGAGAACACCACAGTCCTGTCCACCTTGAGGTCTCTGAACAGCTTCATTTCTCAGCGAGTGGAGGGAGGTTCAGGCCTGGACATGTCCACCTCTGCCCCAGGGTCCCTGCAGCTGCAGTATGAGAAGAACATGCAGGTGAGTGGCCTGCTTCGTGGGGCTTTGAGCGTACATCTGGCCAGGTGGGGCCAGCTCAAGCTTTGGGTAGTGGGTGGGTCAGCATGAGCTAGGCTACAGACACTTCTAGGCATTTATTACCTTGAGCCGTAGCTGGAGACCAAGGTCTGCCCTGAGCCATGCTAGGTAGAGGCTGCCTTGGTCACTCCTGGGTAGGTGCTTTTGATGTGGGTTCAGAGGACTGAACCCAGATTCTCACACTTGGGAGATGTGTCCTTTTTCAATTGAGTCATCTTCTACTGGGTGATTATATATATTATTTATATAATATATGTAACTTTATTATTAATTATTTAATATATATTATTTAATTTTTGAGACAGGGTCTCACTGTGTAGTCCTAGCTGTCCTGGAACTCACTATGCAGACCAGGCTGGCTTTGAACACTCTGAGATCTGCCCGTCTTTGCTCCCCAAGTACTGGGAATAAAGGCATGTACCACAGAGGGTGACATTTGCTGCCAGTTTGGATAGTTCCTTGGTGTGTGCAATACATAGCATAATCCCTGGCTTCTACCCACTAGGTGTCAGTTGTGCACACACCTCTAACCCTTTGTGGCAATTGGAATGTCTCTATACTGTACCAAATGTTCTTTAGGGGCCACTTTGCCCTCTGTGGAGAGCCACTGCCCTAGTCTGAGGTTCTGAGTTAAAGTGTGTATGAGTACCTCAAGAGTGCGTCCAGATGAAATGTTGGTTCAGTAAGTGAGTCACCCCAGGTTCTGTGAAGTAGAGCAATAAGGCCCCCATGAAGACAATGACTTCATGACAGTGCATGACACTTCCTCTGGGTCTCTTGGAGACCTGGCTTAATCACCCCTCTGGCGGTTCAGCTTCTTTGGTTTCCCAATTCTGGGCTCCTGGTTAGACACTCCCTGTCTGTCTTCTGGTTATCCAGGCATTAGCCAGGTGCTGTGGTTGTGCAGATGTGTTTAAGGTCTCCAGCCTGTGGTGATCAGGGGAGTCTCTGGGATGGACTCACTGTAAAGTTCTCAGGCTTGGAGGCTAGAACTTGGGAATCGAGGAAGGAGGATCCCAGCAAGTCCCAGGCCTGCCAGGACTACAGGGTGAAACCCTGCCTCAAAAAAAAAAATGAAAACCCAGAGTTAATCATGGTGTGATGGCGCATACCTGTCACCCGTCTATGCAGGGGGCAGAGACAGGATATTAGAAGTCCAAGGCCATGACTACAGAACAAGTTTGAAACCAGCTCTTGCTGCACTGCATAAGACTTGGTAAAAAGCCAGCAGCCAGTCAGCTGAGAGTGGCACAGCCTTGAACTCAACTCCCATAACCCCAGTTGCTCCAGAGCTACTCTTGAGATCCCAAGTTGTGGGCTAGCCTCGGCAACTTGGAATAGCTACAGCAGGCTGGGGTGGCTCAGTGGTAGTGCTTGCCTAATATGTGTGAGACAGGTGTTCAGGGCTCCATCCTCAGCACTGGAGACAGAGGGGGTGGGGAGAGAGGGAAAGAGGTGAGGTTGGGTGCGGGGTCTGGGTCTAAATCTCAAAATCAAAGTAGGAGAGAGAGAAGATCAGAGGGAGGGACATGGGCAGGTTCCAGGGACAGCATCTTTCCAGGTTGACAACTCAGCAGGACGGTGGACCTCTGTCCTCACTCTGTGAATTCTCCAGAGGATCTTGAGCTCCAGATTGCACAACTCCTGACTGGCTAGAATTTAGCCATGGAGATGATGATTGAGCCCCCGGTGTCCAGATGCCTAGCTCCAGAACAGTCGGCTCACACTGTTATAGGTGCCATGCTTGTGGTATCTTGTTAGCTGTAGAAAAACAAATGCATCCTCTCTCTGCAGACAAGCTCACAAGGTGTCGCTTTGAAATCCATCTGTCTTCCTCTTCTTGCTCTTTGTGTGGACACACATGTACACTTGTATACGGAGGCTAGGGGTTGAGGCTGGATGTCTTCCTCAACTGCTGTCTACTTCATTCTTTTGAGATGGGGCCTCTCACTGCACCTGGAGCTTGCTGGTTTGACGGGGCTGGCGTGGCTGGTGAGCCCCGGGGAATCTTCTGCCTCCGCCTTTCTAGTGCTGGGTTACAGATGCTCACAGCTGCACCTTGCTTTTGTTTTATTTCTTTGGTTTGTTTTTAGAGGCAGGGTCTCTCTTATAGAGCTGTGCTGGGACTCACAGAGGTCTGCCTGTCTCTGTCTCCCAGGTGCCGAGATTAAAGGTGTGCGCCACCATGCCTTTATGTGGGTGCTGAGGATCTGAACTCAGGTGTACTAGTTATTTTTCCTGTTGCTCTGATAAAATGCCCTGACAAAAGCAGCTTAAGGAAGAAAGGGTTGATTTTGTTGAAGCTGAAGGGTGGGGAGTCAAGGCAGCAGGAGCATGAAGCAGCGGTCACATCACCCCACACCAGGAAGCAGACAGGTGAACGCGAGCTGCTGCTCAGCCCTTTCTCCTCTTACCCGGTCCAGGACCCCAGGGAATGGTGCCACCCACAGTGGGCAGGTCTTCCCACTTCAGCTCTAGATACTCCTCTGTGGACATGCCCAGAGGCCCATCTGCCAGGTTGTAATAGATCCTTTCAGGCTGACAGTTAGCTCATAACAGGAGCTGTTGAGCTGACCCAAGGCCCTTTCCTTTTTAGTCTTTCTTGCTGCCTCCCACTCATTTCCAAATAGAAACTCAGACTTAGGACAGTGCTTTGCTGGGGCAGAATGTAGAGTTCAGCCCTGCCCTGCCCTGCCCTGCCCTCCCCATCTCCCTCCCTTCCTCCCTCCCTTCTTCCTTTGTTAATTTTTGATACAGGATCTTGCTATGTACCTGTACTCTTGCCTCAGCCTGCTTGTCCTCAGTGCTGGCTTTGCAGGTTGCCACCTGCCTTATTTGATGTGACTACCGATCCTTCTTTTCTCTCTTTGGTATCAACTGCTCAGCTGGAGGAAAGAGCACAGCAGATCCGCTCCAAGTCCTACCTCATCCAAGTGGAGCGGGAGAAGATGCAGATGGAGCTGAGCCACAAGAGGGCTCGGGTGGAGCTGGAGCGAGCTGCCAACACCAGTGCCAGGAACTACGAGGTGGGTCTAGCCAGTCCCAGGGGCAGAGGGCTCTGTGTACTTGTCAGGCTGTGCCAAACTGGGACCCAGCTGGCGGGGCTACCTGATGCTAGCAGGTTGGAGAAGGGTGACTTGAAGTGGGGATGACCTTAGAGGGGGCTGTTGGGGTGGCTGTTGCTCGGTGACCCTGTGTTGTGGGCAGACCTGTCCCTGACTGGCCCCTGTTTCCTCTTTTCTCCAGAAGAATTGCAGTGCAGATCTGGAAGAAATAGTGGGTGCTGGGGTAGGAGTAGGATAGGGTGATAGGCTCAAGAGGTTGCAGGCTCTCAGGGAGTCTTGGGGTCTATGTTGTGTCTTACCAGAGCTTCATGAAAGTGCCCTGGCATGGGGGTGGGCCTGTGGGGAAGTGCAGCCCTGTGACTTGGGGCATGTGTAGTGCAGGAAACTGTAATTGACTATTTGTGTATGTGTGGGTGTGGGTGCACATGCATGCAAAGGCAATAAGGTGACCTTAGTGTCATCCTTAGGAATGCCACCCATCTCCTTTGAGATAGATTTTCTCATAGGCCAGTGGGCCTCGGGATCCTCCTTTTTCTGCCTCCCTACAGCTAAGACTAAAAGTGTGTCCCCATATACTCTTTTTTTTTAAAAAAATATTTATTTATTTATTTGTTTGTTTATTATGTATACAATATTCTGTGTGTATGTCTGCAGGCCAGAAGAGGGCACCAGACCTCATTACAGATGGTTGTGAGCCACCATGTGGTTGCCGGGAATTGAACTCAGGACCTTTGGAAGAGCAGGCAATGCTCTTAACCACTGAGCCATCCCTCCAGCACCCCCCCCCCCCCATATACTCTTGACTTTNGACCTTTGGAAGAGCAGGCAATGCTCTTAACCACTGAGCCATCTCTCCAGCACCCCCCCCCCCCATATACTCTTGACTTTTTATGTGGGTTCTGGGGATGGAACTGAGGTCCTCAGGCTTGCAAAGCAAGCACTCCTGACCGGGCCATACTCCCCTGCTTCAGTTTTATTACCAGCTTTGCCGGGATGATCTAGGACTCTGGTCGGAATGGAAGTGCCACCGTGACTCAGGTCATGCATCAGAACTCAGAGTCCATGTGGTCTTCCCTTCACTGTGATGGCCATCTGCCCTGTCCTTGTCTGATGTGCCCATCACAGTTTTTTTTTTTTTCCCTTGTGAGAATGGCTGGCGTCTTCCCTGGGGTGGTGCTAGTTGGGTGAGTTGAAGTCTGGCATATAGAGTGCTGGCTGTGGTGTGCTGTCCTGGATTGGCAGTTAAGACTGAAGTCCCCTTGTTAGGGTCCTATGTTGGTTACTTTCCTTGCTGCTGTGACAGAATACCAGACAAAAACAGCTTAAGGATGGGAGGGTTTATTTGCTTCACAGTTCAAGGGCCACGTCACACCCAGTCAAGAAGCAGAGAGGTGGATGGTGGTGCTTGGCGTTCTCCTTTGTATTCAGTCTGATCCTCAGACTTGGATCAGACTGCCCGTTTCAGGGTGGGTTCTCCTTCCTTAGGTCAGCCTCTGAGGGAGCATCTTCATAGATCACTGAAGGTGTGTCTTCTAGGCCGTTCTAAGTCTTGCAAAGTTGACAACCAAGATTAAGCATAACAGGAAGATCTGTCCTACCTGGACCATGTCCTGTGCTGGTGGCCTGGTCGTGCCTCTTGGGCATATCTCTCAAGGGCAGAGCCTGTCTGCTGCCATAGGTCTCTGGTGTGCAGTGTTCATGAGGTCTCACGGGCATGGGGACAGTAGTGAGGACTGGCAACTAGGTCTGGAAGGCCCCTCCTGGGGAGACAGAGGGCAGCAGTGGTGGCAAAGCAATGTCCTGGCCCTTCTGGCTCCCAGCTGCCTTCTCAGAGGCCTGTTCTTCTGTCCTGCTCAGAAACACTCTAAGGGGTGAGGTCTTGGAGTTGTCAGACTGTCTGTTGGAGTCTTGACATCTACAGTGGCTTTTCTGGGACTGCTCATTTGATGGTGGGCAGATAAGATAAGTCAGGCGTCCCTCCCAAAATAGCTACCAGGGAGTGAGACTGAAGGTCCGAGGACCTGTCTGTATTGGGCTGGCAGTGCCAGTGGAGTGCTCCTGACTCTGGCGGTGCTGTGATCTATCTCTCTCTCTCCTCTCCTTCCTTCCCTCCCCTCCCTCAGTCACAGAGCCTCACAGAGTAGACCTCCGGGACTTGCAGAAGGGTCTTCCTACTGAGGCTGTAAGATTAGTTACTGTCCCCTTGGATCCCTTCAAGGTGTGGTTCAGCCTTCCTTCTCCCTAGGGGCTGCAGCACTCTGTGTGTGTGTGTGTGTGTGTGTGTGTGTGTGTGTGTGTGTGTGTGTGGTGTTGAGCCTTTCTTGGTTAGGGGCTGGAGCTCTGTTTTCGACACAAGTGACATCTTCCTTCATTGAGTAGGACTGCCTGCTGAAGTTCTTGGTGGATCTAAGTAGGAGCTTGGATGGGTGGCTTCTGCTGAGGGCAGAGTGACCATTCTCAGCATCTGTCCCCAGGCTCAGCTGGAGAGGCCCAAGGCTGACATAAGCCTCATGTCTCTGTGATGGTAGTCACAGTGTGTGTGACTGAACCTCAGTACTGTCCCCACCTCTCTGGACCACAGAGCTCCCCTGGAGATTAGTGTGGTGGCCCCGAAGATGTGTGAGATGGACACTTGGGGAAGTAGTGGCCCTGCCTGCAGGCCGCCATCAGTGTCCCTTCCTTGCTGTAGTCATCTTCTCCGTGGGGAGTCTCAACGCATTTTAATGACAGCCTGAGCATGGCCAGACAAGATCTGCTGGCGCTGCAGAAGCTCCGCTTCATTCCAAGGTCAAGTCTGAATTGTAGATTTTCTATGCTTTATCTCCTCTTGCAAGGAGGGTGGCGGTGAGCAGATGGTGTGACGAGTGTGTAGTGCGGTCCATGCCAATTGCCTCTCAGAGTGGGAGGCACCATGCTGCCGCACCAGGAGCCCTGGCATCCAGGTCTCTCGTCTTGTCCTGTTTCTGTCCTTTTGTGGCTGATAGGCCTGCCTAGCTCCTCTGTGTATCACACTCCCTGACCAAGCTCTTCCTTCTCCACAGCGTGAGGTAGATCGTAACCAGGAGCTCCTGGCACGCATTCGACAATTCCAGGAGCGTGAGGCTGCGGCGGAAGAGAAGATGCGGGAGCAGCTGGAGTGCCACAGGCTGTGCAAGCAGAACCTGGATGCTACTAACCAGCAGCTTCGGGAACTGGAGGATGACCTAGCTACAGCCAGGGAGGTGAGCGAGTGCCTGAGACCGAGACTCGCCCTGGTACAGGTGGTTGTTTTCTAAGACAAAAAGAATGAATACAGCTGGGTGGTGGTGGCGCACGCCTTTAATCCCAGCACTTGGGAGGCAGAGGCAGGCGGATCTCTGTGAGTTCGAGACCAGCCTGGTCTACAGAGCTAGTTCCAGGACAGGCTCCAAAGCCACAGAGAAACCTTGTCTCGAAAAAAACAAAAAAAAAAAACAAAAAAAAAACAAAAAAAAAAGAATGAATACCGTGGTGACAGCAAGACATCTTCATTTTTTTTTATCTGTTTGTGTGTGAACAGGTACACGTGTGGGTGGGCACATGTATGTGTGTATGTCTGTGGGGGCCAGAGACCAGCCTTGGCTGTTCTTCTTCAGGTGCTGTACACCTTGTTTTTATTTCAAAGGTTTCTTTTTAATTATACATAAGCATATAGGTATGTGCACATTAGTGCAGGTGCCCATGAAGACCAGAAGAGGGCATCAGATCCTCTGGAACCGGAGTGAAAAAGCAGTTGTGAGCATCCTCTCCATGGCAGCCCAGGCGCTTTAATCGCTGAGCCATCTCTCCAGCATCCCTCCCATCCGACACTGTATTTTGGGACAGGATTTCCCTCTGACCTGAGACTCACCAATTAGGCTAGACTGGCAGGCCAGAGAACTATAGGAACTAGTGTCTCTGTCTCCCTGTTCCTGGGATTCCGAGCTCAGGCCCTTGTGCTTACGCGATAAACGCGTCACTGACTGAGCTGTCTCTCCACATGACCTTTGTTTTAAATACACATATCATGAGTGACTGCGTTTGGGGGGTTGTAATCACAGTACAAACACCAATTTTTCTATTCTACAGGGCCAGTGAGAGGCAAGGCCTTACTTTGTAACCCAGGCTGACTTCAAACTTGAGACAATCCTCCTGCCCCAATCCCTGTAATCCTGGGATGAGCTGCCTTACATTTCTGAATTTGCTCTTTATAATGTGAATTATAGAGTTGGCCAGTCCACTGTTTTTGTGTTCTCCTATCTGTGCAGTAAATGGCTTCCTGTGTGAACCCATTGGCTTCCCAAACATTGCTTTGTTTGGGCAAACTACCCTCTGCGAAACTCTCTGGCTGCTGCCACTACTTGCTGGGCTGTGTTAACAGCAACTGTGAAGTATTGGTGTTGCTATCATCTTGTCTGTCATGGATAGGGAGGGAATGTTCTGGAAGTTCTGTTACCTTTTTCCCCAGACGTTGTAAGTAGGTGCCTGTGAATTTGCATGTCTTTGATTAGGAGCGAATTCTGTTAGCATCAGAGATTGCCTTTGAACCAGGGTGCAGGTGTGGCGCAGTCCAGTGAAGCTGCTGCTGGTCTGTTTCGAAGGTTGCCTGAGTGTGGGTATGGAGAGAGTTGTCCCCCCCCCTTCCCGTCCCTGTGTTCAAGATCACAGGTGCCAGAAGGGAACAGCTGAGAGCTCCAGGGGCCAGCCGCCTGGCGTCATTGGTATTCCGTGCCCGCACCTTCTCCACTTGATAGATCCTCGGAGCGGGCTGCGGGTTATTTTTGCCTCTGCAGCGCCAGGGAGCATGTTAAGGTTGTTGGCGCATCTGTCTTCCGAAGCAAGTCTTGGCAGGAGAGGAGCCGTGATCTGTTTCCAGACGAGTGGGCTCTTGTTTCACAGAGACCTGGCCCGGGTCCTTGGCCCCTCCGTGGTAGAGGAGGCCCTTGCACACCTCAGCGAAGAGTAGAAGAGGGTCAGTGGCCCCTCCTTCGGGAAGCCTTTCCAGGCCCACAGCCCAGAGTCACAAGCCCTCCGCTGCAGTGTTCAGTCACGTGCCCTGATTTGTCACCTCCCCACCCTCGACCTGCTGTTCTGCCGTTCATCTGTGCACTTGCTGACGTGTCCCTCCCCCCGGATATTTGTCCTTCATTAGGGCAGGCTGTCCCTGTCGTGGCACTTAATACCTTGTGTGTGTCACTGAGTCAGAGAGACCTCTAAAAGGTGGCACTCACTGTGAGACGGTGTTGTATGTAGGTGCACACACCTTGTGCACATGTGAAGGCCATGAGCTTGCCATTGAGGTTCTTTGTCGGACACTATCGACCTTATTTTGTGACACGGGGTCTCTTAGTAGACCCGGAACTGTCTCCTGGCCTGATTGGCTGTCTGCCTCCTTAACACTGGGACTGCAGGTGTGTGGCGCCACAGCTAGTGTCATAGTTAGGGTTTCTGTTACTGTGACAGCACACCATGACCAAAAACAACTTGGGGAGGCAAGAGTGCTTTTCAGCCTGCAGTCAGTCCCTCATGCAGAGAAGGCAGGGCAAGAACTCAAGACAGGAACTGGAGGCAGGATCTGAAGCAGAGGCCATGGAGGAACTCTGCCTACTGGCTTGTCCTCGCGGCTTACACAGTCTGCCTTACAGCACCCAGCCAGGACCACCCTTGTGGGGCGGCACCACCCCAAGTGAGCTGGGTCATCCCACATCAATCACCAATCAGTAAGAAGCTCCGTAGGCTTACTCACCGGTCAGTCTGGCAGAAGTGTTTTCTGAGTTGATGCTCTCTCCTCTGGAATGACTGTTCCTTTTGTCAAGCTGACATAAAACTAGCAAGCACACCTAATAGTACACGAGTGCTGGGGATCTGAACTCAGCCTCATGTGTGCAGCAAGCCCCCTCCTAACGGGATCATCTCTCTAGTTTCCTGATAAAAAAGATTTTATTTTATGTGTATGAGTGTTTCGCTTGCTTATATCTGAGTACACTGTATGCAGAGGCCAGAAGAGACCATCAGGTGCCCTGGAGTTATAGACAGTTGCAGGCCACTGTGGGTGCTAGGAAATGAACCCAGGTCTTCTGGAAAAGTGGGTAGTGCATTTAACCCATGAGTCAAATCTCCAGCCCCCTGAAGTTACTTGTTTATTTTTGAGACAGGGTCTCACTATATAGCCCAGCCTGTCCGCAGACTTACTGTCTAACTCAGCCTCAAACTTGCCTGCCTTCAGCCTCAGGCTCTCAAGTGCTAGGATTAAAGATGTGGGCACTGTTGTCTGGTTTGAACATGTTCTTTTTTGTTTTAATTTTTTGAACTTTCTTCTTCTTCTTCTTCTTTTTTTTTTTTTTTTTTTTTTTTTTTTTTTTTTTTTTTGTTTTTTTTTTTGTTTTTTTTGGTGGTGGTTTTTTTTTTTTTTTTTGGACTGTCCTGGAGCTTGCTCTGTAGATCAGACTGGCCTCAAACTCACAGAAATGCGCCTGCCTCTGCCCCGAGTACTGTGATTAAAGGAGTGACCACCACTGCCTGGGTGAACTTTATTCTTACTAGTGTGACATGTGTGTATGGGTGCATCTCTGGAGGTCAGAGTCATCTCTGGAGTTGGCTTCTCTCCTTTCTTATGAGAGTCCTTTCTGAGTGGCAAGCTTTTCCTGTTGAGCTGCCACATCAGCCCTGGTTTTGGGTGGTTTGTTGTTGTTGTTTTTTTTTTTTTTTCTTTTTCTTTTTTAGACAAGGGTTTATGTATTTCTGGCTGGACTCAAACTAGCTCTGCAGCCAAAGATAATGAAGTTACTCTTGGGGAACCAGTGAATTTATGCTTCCGTAGAGCACGGGTGACAGGCTCCTGACAGGAAACTGAAGTCTGCACCCAGTGTGGATGATGGTTTCCCCACAGCTGCGTAGATGGCTCCTTCTTCCTTTAATCTTTCCCAGCCTCCCCAAGGCCCCAGGCCACATGCAAATTAGTACAGAATTGAGTGGGTGAGAAGAATGGCTGCAGTGGCTGGATACTTCAGATGGCTCCAGTGACCCTCCACATCCCTTCTGTGACACACTGTCTGCAATCAGCAAGCCCAGTGTGATGATCTTTTGCAAGCAGGAGCAACTGGTCAAGAAGATAGCAGCTGTTGCCTGGGGAGAATAGCATTTTGTAGCAATAACCTTGACTTGTGATCCCCCTGCCTCCACCTCTCCCCAGCTAGTAATACAGGCGTGTGCCATCGCACTGTTTCTGGACATGTTCTTAATACTGTCATAGTCTGTGTGTTGTGATAAGGTGCAGGCTGTTGTGAAGTAGGGTTCCCCTAGCCAGCCTCCCACAGGAATGGATATAACACTGGTGCATCCTAATGGCCTGTCAGCTACAGGGAAACAAATCTTGTGGACTGTTCTAGAGGGCGCTACTTAGAGATAGATAGATAGATAAATAAATAAATAAATAAATATGCATGTGTATATATACATACATATACACACATATATATATATGCAGCTGTTGCTTGGGGAGAATGAATATATATATATATATAGAGAGAGAGAGAGACAGAGACAGAGAGAGACAGAGAGACAGAGACAGAGACAGAGACAGGGAGAGAGCACTTTGGACTCCAATGTAGGGCCATCCAACATCACTTAATGGTCTTTTTTGGGCCCACTCTGGCGATATTTCTCCGCAGTTGGCTTCAGGCCACTCTTTCCAAATGTTAATTCATGTAGCAGTTCTAAGTGGGCTGGCTTCTCTGAGTGACTAGGCCAACTTGCTCTTTCTAGGAAAGCAGCTGGGGAGATCTGCAGGGGAGGTATGGGTGGAGCAAAGGTGGAGGTTCCTGCAGGTTTCTTTGGGTAGACATTCAGTGTTGTCACATGTACTTTCTGTCCATCTGTGAGTCTGCTGGTCGGGGCCTACTGGCTTTGCTCTGAGAATGCACTTTTTCTGAGTACTATGGGTCTCTATTAGCTTCATTAACCCAGGTTGCTTGCTTCATCCTGAGGGGCTTTTATGGTAGGGATTCTAGGCATGTGCTCCCTCTGGACCACATATCAGCCTCTCACTGGGGGATTCTAGGCAGGGGCTCTACCACTGAGCCATACTCCAGCCCCTCACTGGGGGATTCTAGGCAGGGGCTCTACCACTGAACCACACCCCAGCCCCTCACTGGGGGATTCTAGGCAGGTGCTCACCACTGAGCTGCACTCCCTATATTCCACCCAACCCCTCGTAGGAGATTTCAGTTAGTTGTTCTACCATTGTACTACATCTCTGCCCTCTTTCTCTCTCTCTTTTTTTTTTTGAGATTAAGAAAATTATTTTTATCAACATTTATGTGTTTGCATGTGCACATATGTAGGTATGTGCCTATGAATGTAGGTGCCCATGGAGTCTGGAGGCCAGAGGTATTAGATCCTCTGCAGCTGGTATTATAGGCTGTTGTGTCAGCTGATATGGATACTGGAAACTGTCCTCTAAAAGAGTAATATGTGTTCTTAACCACTGAGCTATTTCTCTATTTCCAACTTTAATTTTTTTATAAATCTTTTGAAATTTTTTATTGAGCTATATCTTTTTAAAAATATTTATTTATTTACTATGTATATTGTGTTCTGCCTGCACACGAGGAGAGGGCACCAAATCTCATTACAGATGGTTGTGAGCCACCATATGGTTGCTGGGAACTGAACTCAGAACCTCTGGAAGAACAGCCAGTGCTCTTAACTAGGAGCCATTTCTTCAAGCCAACTTTAATTTTTTCTTTTTAACTTTAATTTTTTTAAGACAAGGTCTTACTCTATAGCCTTGGCTGGCCTTGGACTCACAGAATCTGCCTGCTTCTGCCTACCCAGTGCTGGGATTAAAAGTGTGCGCCACTCTGCTTTACCCTCTTTACTCTTTACTTTGAGATAGGTTCTTGTTAAGGTGCCCAGATTGGCTTTGAGCCTGTTCTGTATGCCTCAAGGGGCTTAAACTTCTCTCTCTCTCTTTCTTTATTTTTTCTTTTAATTTTTTGAGAAAGAGTTTCGCATTGTAGCCCTTACTGTCCTGGAACTTCCTTTGTAGACCAGGCTAGCCTCAAACTCACTGAGATCCACCTGCCTCTACCTCCAGAGTGCTGGGATTAAAGGCGTGCACCAACCCCGCCTGGTCAGAGGCTTAAACTTTTAATTCACTTTCCTCAGGTTCCTGTGTAGCTGGCACACCAGGCCTGTACTCCTGCACTCTGTTGAAACAAAGTTCTGATGACAGCCTGTATCTTGGCCAGGACCTTATGGTCTTCCCATCCTGGGTTGCCTTCTGTTGGAATGTTGGCATGTAGGCGTTAAGGAGGCTTAGAGTGACAGAGGTCTGAGGTGTGGAGAAGGCTGAGGTTGACACTCTGTCCAGGGCGCTGGATGTGGTTGGTACTCTGTATGGATGCTAATGGACATCCGAGGGTCAGATGTGGCTACTACCAGCTTTCCTACGGGACCTGGCTGTGACCCACGTCTGTGACAGTGATAAAGAGCACAAGCAGGCCTTTGGCTGGGATGCTTGTGAGAGGGTGTGTTGTCTAATCACCGCGTGCTCCAGGAGAGTGGGCTCTGTTCTGCCCTGGGGAGCACATGAGAGGTGCCCTGCCCTTCCTTTCTCCTCCGTCTCTGTGTGTGAAAGCAATGCTTGGGTACTTAGTCTGCATGCAGACAGGACCCCAGTGAGCAGCCAGTTTTCTCCACTTGCAGAGGATTAGTTCCTTGAAGGGGCGTGTCTCTGAGATGCAGTTAAGTGCGATGGACCAGAAGGTGCAGGTGAAACGCCTGGAGTCTGAGAAGCAGGAACTGAAGGAGCAGCTGGACCTGCAGCAGCGGTGAGAGCATGGCTAGCCTGTGTCAGTCCCCAAGACAACCGTGTCACAGACCACACAAGGGGCACACAGTGAGGCCTCTGGACTTGGGAAGTGAGCCTCAGAATAAGGGGGTGACGGCTCAGTTCTTTTCTTCCTGGGGTGAAGTGCCTTCTTGGAGCTGGCTTCCAGAGGAAGGCCAAGCTAAGTTAGGTTTTGAGGGCACAGGTTGCTGTGCCTGGGCAAACAGTTATAGGTCACAGTGGACACGGATTTATGGTGGTTAGTAGGTGGTAGTCAGGAGGCTTTGGATTCTGCCCTGAAGGTCTGGCCCTTACCCTAGGCAGGTGTTTACTGAGGAATGTTCTACCCCTAGTATGGGCAGGCCCGGGTGTTCTCTGATGGCTGCAGCAGCACCATGGCTGGCTGACACCATGGACTGAGTGGTGGACAGAGAACTAGGTAGTGCCACAGCTAGCCTGGGCTCCCTTGTAACATCATCAGTGTCCTAGTCTTAGAGCGTGTGCAGAGGCTGGCCCAGGACTTGGGGTCTCCCTGCATAAGGTGTGTGTGTTTGCATTCATCCTGGGGCTCAGGCTGAGGGACGTTATGAACTGGCCTTGCATCTACTTTCCCTTTCTTTCACAGGAAATGTCAGGAGGCAAATCAGAAGATTCAGGAACTTCACATCAGTCAAGAAGAAAAAGCTGACCAGGAACAGAAGATTAAGGTAGGCGTTTCCTGTCTGCCTGGGCAGCTTCCTATACTGAGCAGGGGTAGGGCCAGCCCTCCTGTCAATTACAGACCTTCCTGAATGGAGGCGTGCTCAGTGGCACGTGAGGGTTCAGGCTGATTATTTTGTGGATGCCAGGTCCTGTGCTGACAGGCAAGGGAGGCCACAGTGAGTGATCAAGGAAGCTGGTACCTAGTGACAAAGGCCCTAGGTACCCATGGGAAGAGGTAACACAGAGGACTGTGCAGTTGAGGCTTAGAGAGGTGGGGCCAGGACACAGCTGTGACTCCAGAGAGGATGAGAGGGGAAGATCACAAGTTTGTGATCAGCTTGTACTACAAGAAGGAGTTTTTTTCACGCCGAAGCATGGCTGAGCTAGGGCTAAGCCAGGGCTGTCTGATTTAAGGTCAGGCTCCTTTACTCAGGTGCAGGACTTCTCAACCTGTGGGTTATGAGTGACCCTGTCATAGCATTGCCTAAGACCATCAGGAAGCACAGATATTTATATTATGATTCATAATAGTAGAAAGATTACAATCATGAAGTAACAACAAAAGTAATATTGTGGTTGGGGGTCACCACAACATGAGGAACTGCATGAGGAAGGCTGAGAACCACTACTCTAGAGGGTGTCGCTGGAGAGCTGGTGCCTTGAGCTTCTTCCATGGCTTCCTGTTGCCTTTAGGGTATTATCCAGTGCCAGGAAGGAGGGCTGTGTCACTTGTCTCCCTGCTGCCTCTGCTGTGTATGTGTGTGTGTGTGTGTGTGTGTGTGTGTGTGTGTGTGTGTGTGTGGAGGTGGGGATGGGCAGCTCCAAAGCAGAAGGTGGCTTTGCTCCTAGAGGGTGGGCTTAGCTCCTTATGCCTCTGGCTACCTTTTTTTTTTTTTTAAGATTTATTTATTATGTATATTGTGTTCTGTCTGCATATATTCCTGCATGCCAGAAGAGGGCACCAGATCTCATTACAGATGGTTGTGAACCATCATGTGGTTGCTGGGAATTGAACTCAGGACTACAGAAGAGGAGCCTGTGCTCTTAACCACTGAGCCATCTCTCCAGCATCTTTGGCTACTTTTTTTTTTTTAACCTGGCTCTGTTGTCTCTTTTTTTATTTATTTGCTTAAATATTTGTTTTTATTTCTATATATGTGTGGGTTTGTGTTATCTGCAGAGACCAGAAGAGATCTGGAGTTGGAGCTAGGGGCAGTTGTGAGCTGCCTGTCTGGGTCCTGAGAACTGAATTTGGATTCTCTGGCAGAGCAGCAAGTGCTCTTAATTGCTGAGCCTTCTCTCTAGACCCCACTCCCTGCCTTCTTAGTTACCTTCTTCCTGGTTCTTGTTCCTTCTGTAGTCCTTGGCCCACCTCTCATTATTTCCTTGTTCATAGAGGTTGACCAGTTGGTCCTCTCTGTCACTCCGTTCCCACCACTTGGATGGAGCTGGGCTCCATGAAGATTTGTTGATTTGATTTGATTCTGGTTTATATACAGCCTATACAGTGACTTGTCACTAGATGCCAGTGCTACCTTGTGAAGGGCCAGGGTGACAGGTGCAATGTCGGAAGGTCTGTCACACAGTGGGAACAAAAGAAACTGTTGCAGGTTCACCATTGGTACAGCAGAAGCCAGCCATAGGCAGAGGTGTGCTGTGCGCTTAGGCGCCTGCTGTTGGGGACCAGAGGGCCCCACATCTGGAGGGGATGTGGATAGGCACAGGCAGAAGGACAGTGGTGTGTGTGCTGGCCCTGAGGTGGAGTCCAGGGCTGCTGTAGAGTTGATGATGAGGGCGCCCCTTAGCAGCATAGCAGCCTAGGCCTGGAAGGCTTCCTAGATGCTCGGGACAAGGTAGAATACCTCTGTGGCTCCCATGGCTTTGATGAGAAAAAGATTTATTAGTTAGAAATTAGGTGTATTTTTGTATCTGTCTCTGTGTGGGGATGTGCATGTGAGTGTGAGGGTACATGCGTGCAGCTGTCACAGGGAGGCCAGAGATGATGCCTTCCCTGGGCCTGGAGTTACAGACCGTCGTGAACTTGACATGGGTGCTGAGGACAGTGTTGTTCCTCAGGATGTTGTTCCCCACCCACCCCTTTTTTTTTTGTGGTGGGAGACAGGGTCTCTCACTGGACTGAGATTCTCCATTGGCCTCTCTCTGCTTAGAATTACAACTGCGTACCACTGTTCCCAGCTTTTTTTTTTTTTTTTTCAAATTTCAGTTCAAAAGTTTTTTTGATTTTATTTATTTATTATGTATCCAACATTCTGCCTCCATGTATGCCCACATGCCAGAAGAGGGCGCCAGATCTCATTAAAGATGGTTGTGAGCCACCATGTGGTTGCTGGAATTGAACTCAGGACTTCTGGAAGAGCAGCCAGTGCTCTTAACCACTGAGCCATCTCTCCAGCTCCTAAAATTTTTATTTATTTATTTTTGAGTCAAATCTTTCTATGTAGCCCTAGCAGCCCTGGAAATATTTATTTATTTATTTATTTATTTATTTATTTATTTATTTATTTATGATTTCTGTCTCTTCCCCACCGCCGCCTCCCCTTTCCCTCCCCCTCCCCCAATCAAGTCCCCCTCCCTCGTAAGCCCAAAGAGCAATCAGGGTTCCCTGCCCTGTGGGAAGTCCAAGGACCACACCCACCTCCATCCAGGTCTAGTAAGGTGAGCATCCAAACTGCCTAGGCTCCCACAAAACCAATACGTGCAGTAGGATCAAAAACCCATTGCCATTGTTCTTGAGGTCTCAGTAGTCCTCATTGTCTGCTATGTTCAGCGAGATCGGTTTTAACCCAGGCTTTTTCAGACCCCGGCCAGCTGGCCTTGGTGAGTTCCCGATAGAACATCCCCATTGTCTCAGTGTGTGGGTGCACCCCTCGCGGTCCTGAGTTCCTTGCTAGTGCTCTCTCTCCTTCTTGAAGTTTGCAGGCAAATGGATGGAAATAGAAAACACTATTCTGAGTGAGATAAGCCAGACCCAAAAAGAGGAACATGGGATGTACTCACTCATATTTGGTTTCTAGCCATAAATAAAGGACATTGAGCCTATAATTCGGGTTCTTAGAGAAGCTAAATAAGAAGGAGAACCCCTCCCCCCAAAAAAACATATAGGCTTCCTCCTGAACATTAACCATCATCAGGCGATGAAAGGAGACCAGAGACAGAGACCCACATTGGAGCACCGGACTGAAATCTCAAGGTCCAAATCAGGAGCTGGAAATCTTTTTGTTGACCAGGTTGGCCTTGAACTCACAGAGATCCTCCTGCCTCTGCCTCCCAGGTGCTAGAATTAAAGGCCTGTGTTACCATACCTGCCTTTTTTTTTTTTTTTAAACTGTGTGGGTTGAGCGGAGTTAGGGCCTCATGCTTCCTGCGTGGCAAGTACTTACTGGCTGAGTTAGCTCCCTAGTTCCTGGCACCTCCATGTTCTCTTCCCTGAAGTGATCCTCATGATCTCAATGTCCCAGGCCTTCTGCCTGCTCTAGATCATTCATTCTGTAGCTGGAAGCCTGTGTGTCCTTCAGGTTAGCCTCTTTGTTTTACCGAGGCTCTGTTTGCCATGCTTCCTGGCTGCTCACTCACCTTTTTCCTCTTTGCCCTCACAGGACCTGGAGCAGAAGCTGTGCCTGCAAGAGCAAGACGCAGCCGTGGTGAAGAGCATGAAGTCTGAGCTGCTGCGTTTGCCCAAGATAGAGCGTGAGCTGAAGAGGCTGCGTGAGGAGAACACTCATCTGAGGTGAGGGCCCGTGCGCAGCCTGCTGCCCTAGCTGGGAGTTGGCCGCCTGGGCTCACTGTCCCTTGGGTTCGTCCCCAACATGTGTGACTGTTGGCATGACTGTTCTGGCCCTACAGGGAGATGAAGGAGACCAAAGGGCTGCTCACCGAAGAGCTGGAAGGTCTGCAGAGGAAGCTGGGCCGTCAGGAGAAGATGCAGGAAGCTCTGGTTGACCTGGAGTTGGAGAAGGAGGTGAGTAGTGGGTGAGCCATGTCTACAGGGCTAGCCTCTGGCCTGTCTGCAGCACCCTGGGCATCTCTGTCAAGCACAGTAGCTGGTCAGCTATGGGGTCGCTGTGGTGGTGTCATGGGTAGTGCAGTCAGCTGAGACTGCAGTCATTGCTGACTGTTGCAGATAGAAGCTTCTTCCATTACAGCTGACAGCGGTACAGTCTATGGGCATAAATGCAGCTCTTTAGAAGGCAACTTGACAGATCCTTTATGTACAATAGCTGTTGTTTCTGTACTAGGGTCCATGACATCCCCACCTACCAGATGGGAGTTCCCTCTTCTGGAATGAGCGTCAAATCTAATCAGAAAGCAGTTGGTTACCCTGGTAACGTACCTGCCATGGTTGCACCCTTAGGCTCATTTTGCTTGGTTGCTTATTATTGTGCGCAGAGGCTCTAAGGCTGGATAAGGCTGTTGATAACAGTTCTTCCCTAGCAGCCTGCATAGTCCCTTGCAGCACCCCAAGGACTAGCTAGTAGAGAGGAAGCATCAGCTCAGTTCTAGTGTGACTTCTCTCTGGTCTCCACAGTGTGTGCTGTCTTTAAGCAACAAAGTCTCACCATGGAATTCTGGTGGGCAACCAATAGCAGTCGCAGTTTCTGTTCATTGTTTTAGAGCCTCAGAGGCCTCTCTTGACCTCTCTACCTTATGTTTTGAGACAGAGTCTCTTACTGAACCTGGAGCTTACTAATTCAGCTAGGCCGGATGATCAGTGAGCTCCAGGTCTCTGCCTGTTTGTTCTCC